>NW_027526203.1:390337349-390537117 GCF_048455015.1 Haemaphysalis longicornis
GAACTCGGAAGAACCACACAAGTGGCAAACAATTTCGTTGTCTTCTGTTTATTGTAGCTGCTTGTTTTCAAGAATGTACGCAATTAGCGGATGTGTGCGCCCACCCACGCACGCACACCAAACATGTGGAGCGCTTAACTAAGTGGTTTTCGCCTTCCTGCTCCAGTCGGAAGGCAAGCATAACTTAAACCGCATGTGAGCGCTGGGATGTCAGCGCGCAAGAAAAGCTCTGTGCGCTTGAACCTAGAACAGGCACAGAGAAGAATAATCGGCACCACATGAGAACGTCGACTTGCCGGAGCGCGCGTGCAACGCCGTGCAAACGCAGCGCGCGCGCGAGAAAAAAAAAAGAATGGCAGAATATAACATATATCCCGCAGGAAAAAAACTACGTGGAGTAACACGTTACGTAGGGTTGTTGGTCACGTGATTTTTATCGCTCTTGGATTCCTTCGCCCTCGTGCAAATGCCGGCTCATCCGTAGCGTTCCGCTTCGGCATCTCGGGTTGTGATCTGGCTGCGTACTCGAAAAGAAATAACTGTTCTCGGAAGTTGCTCAACATTTTCTTGCCGCGCGCGCGCTATTCCAGTTCGCGATTTATTTGAAACGGGTCGATTATGCAAGGAGTAGTACGTACGCCCAGTGATTTTTAGCGGGGGCTAAAATACCAAGAACGAAAGCATTTTAAATGATTTTTTGCGTAACAGTAGCTGTCAGTGCGCACACAATTTCGCTTGGCATGCCAATCGCGCAAGTTCGTTGCAGCACGAATGATATTTCCTGATAACCATGCGCAGCAACTGCATGCTTTCTTTATGAAAGACATCCGCGTATCCTTCGTAGTTTCAAAGAAATCAAATTGCGCGGGTAAAGCTAACCCAAAATCCTTGAGATTTTAATTGTATGTATTCTAGTTATATTGTGTTAGCATTAAGAATTTTTATTTTTGTTCATTTGTCTGTTTTGTTTCACTATTTTTTTTAGCATGAGGCTAGATTCCGTCCTCCTCTTGTACATATTGTAAAGGGCATAAGCATGTGCCTCATGCACGACGCATGTGCCCAGTCTCCTCACAAGCATCACTGCTAAAGTGGGCTGGAAAATCCCGTACAGCCGACTGCGAGTTAAGCCAGTCGGCATTGCACCAAGCCCAGCACAAGGAGGAAAACACAGCACGTTGACGGAGTCACGAAAGGCTTTCACCCGCGGCCGCACTGTTCAATAGCATCCCAAACCGACTACACTGAAAACGGCAAGTTTCTCGCACAAGGGCAAAGACAAACGCAAGCGAAAAGAAGAAACTCGTATAGCAGACACGCAACTAACCGCGGCCGCAACTTTGAGCCCAGCGGACCGGCCGCGCACGCCGTCAACGCTGCCGCCGGAGCTGGCCGGAGCCGCCGCCGCAGCCGCCGACACAGCGCAACTCGCGACCGGAGCGCCCTCTCAGCGCCTAGGGTAAAGTCGCGCCCGCTTTGGAAGGCGCAGTTCCGAAACTGAAAAAGTATCTATAAACGTTGGCTTTGCCTGTAGTGCCAGAAAAAGCGTAGTGGCGGCGTCGTGAACTACCCAGTACGCCCGCTTGATGGCGCTGTAAACACGGCTTTGTAAACATGGCGGATGCTTTTTGCACAGGCCGCTTGAGCTCCTTAATAACATGGCTGCCCTCGCACGGCGGCCGCCGGCTCGCTGCTCCACGGCCGGACTCGACTCTCCTCCTCCCGCGCGCGAAAGGGGCGTCGAGTCCGGCCGTGGCTGGCACGCTGGTCGCGTGTTTACTTGCGCCGCGCTAGTGAAGTGATGTTACGCCAGGTGACCAGATGGCCTCGACTGGCACAGACCACAGTGAGCAGCAAGTGAGAACAAATCGTTTATTGACATCCGCAAGTTTACAGAGGCCAGGACATCATTTCATTTCGATCGCTGCAATTGTACGTCGCTTTCGTGACAACATTTTTTTTTGCCATAACAACTCGTTCACTTGCGCTAAGATTTCGAACGAAGGGCACAAATGAAGTATTGACGGCGACAACGGTTTCCTTTGCACCGTCTTTCTAGCGGAGTGCATAACACTCACCTTCTGTTGGAAGAATCGAATATTCTGGCCTCGACAGCTGCCTTCCGATGCGGAATTTCCCACATTTGTCATTCCACAAGCACTCAATTCCCGTGTTTTGCCAGTCCTCTCAACAACTGATGGACGCAAAAGCACATAACAGCAATAACAGTCACGAAACCGGTGCTCCGCGCACATTGAAACGGTCGGCCGTTGCAGCGGTTTCAATTTGAATTGGCGGCTTTGTGGTTGCGAATTCAGAAACGAGGTGGTGCACCAGTCGGCTGTTCATAAAAAGTTGCGTACATTTTTGCTCAACGGATGTTTGATGCGGAACTTGTTAATAGTATTTTTAAATAACACATTGTAAGCGAACTGTGTGGGCTCTTTGAGTCACGGAATGAATGTTTTGTATTCTATACCAAAAGTAACATTTTGCCTGCGCCGTCTGGTGGGCTTGATGGTCGAAAACAGCGCTTTAGGTTGGTCACGTGGGGCGTCGATTTTTACGCCGCCTATAGGGAAGACAGAGAACGTCCAAGCTTGAGAGGCCTGGGTCATAGAGTTTCTTAGTAAGTATACTAGAGAGGAAACTGAGCCTCGTAAGCCATGTCGTCATGGGGGTTCATGGGAATACATCCTTTTTGGCTTGGGCTTGGCATGACAACTGGATTCTAAAGCGGTTTCTTGGGATTTGCTTTCTTCACTATGCATTCACACGTTTACGAGCTACAAGGAAGCCGAAATCCTCCCGTTTCTGTGGTAGCCGTGTTCAGTGAAACAGCAGGCAATGCGTGATCGCACCTGACGTTGCTCATGCCTCAGTCGAAGGACGTATGACTGAGCGGGTAATATGCCGCCGCAAAATTTGTAGCCGACGAAAAGAAACAAAACGAACTTCGACGAAGACAAGATACGGCAGATACGGGTGCTTGTATGCGTCCTATCTTGTCATCGTCCACGACTGTTTAACGCCACGTTTTCATTTTTCTTGTTAAACTAGCTGGCGGTCTCGGTGCACCGGTTCACCACGAAGGCAACGTTTTCATAGGCACGCTCAAAAAACTTTCGAAACTCTTCAAACTTCTTTTTTGAAATAATGGTAAAATTAATAAAATCACCGTCTCTAATGAGTTACCCCCCAAATAATAACATTGTTCGTAACTAATTGGCCTGCGGAACAGCAGGCACAACCGTTCCGGCAAAAATACGGTTTACTTCTCTTTTTCTTAGATTTAAAACAGCCTGTTTTTATTTTCCACTTACATAATTGAACACTATTCTTCTCGTTTTTGTGGCACTTTGTTTAAATTTGCGGTGACTAAAACGTTTCAATCCAAGCCAATGATGAAACTAAGGCGAGCGCGATGTATAATGGCGGTCCATGACGACACAGACGACCTTGATGTGAGCCGCATAGACGCTAGTGCCAGATTCCTCTCTAGTGTATACTGTAAGAAACTCTATGGCCTGGGTAAAGTGGCTAGAATCAGAGTTACTGGATTTAGACAGTTGCGAAACTCCCCATAGGCCCCATGTATCGAAAGCCGGTCTTCGGATGCCCCCCTGCGCCGGGGCAAGCACGGGGCAAGTAAGGTCCCTAAAATTACTAAGGTAGCGCCATCTTTAGATCTCGCCGCCTTTCGCCCTCGCCCGCGCTCCTCTCTTACTTCGTTTTTTGCCATTTTCTTTTTCGCCGGCGAACGCCGCGCGCCATTGGCCAAGGGAAAAGTCACGTGGTTTTGTTTTTTTTGCTCCGCCGCCGGGTCGCCTCGCCGATGCCTCGCCGGCTGGGACATTGCGCAACGCCGCCGCTGCGACGCCATTGCTGGCTTCCGAGCCACCGTCGCCACCGTGCTTCAGTACCGGAATTAGCTGCTCGCTTCGAAAAAATGTCGCACCGGTGTCGTTTTAGGTTGCTTCTCGGTGTCGATGTGTTGTGCCTTAGGCAGCGCGAATATCGTCAGGCAGGGCACAAGACTTCGTTATTCCGTCCGGGAAACGCGACGCAGAAAGGAGAAAAGATTGAACGGGCATACTTCAGGCCGACGCTACCATCACTCTTTTGCGAGGTAAGTTTCTGAATGCTTGTTCTTGCTCTGTTAAATTCTGCGCGAGCTTGAGCGGTCACTTACGAAGAAATGCGTATTCCCTTCGCGACCGTCGTCCACGCTTTGTTCTGAGTAGGCATTGCGCGCAGCGCCGAGTTCGTCCCGTCGTAAGCTTTGGTTTGGATAAGAGGCCGTGTATTTGTCATGTGCGCGCTTAACTTCCAGCATCAATATCAGCGGCGTAGCATGTTCAGTCAGTTGTCGTAAGGGTTTCGTGACGCGAGGATTGTTCACCTGAATTCATGCTTGTTTTGGCCGACGGCAGCTTGCGTCTGACCATGTATCGTGTGCGTTCCGAGTGCGTGTACGCTCTTTTTGGCGTGAAGTCATGTTTTGTGTGTTAGCTACCCGGGTGGTATTATAATCCCGTTGTTATGACATCGGAGTGATTTGCTGCGTAATATGGGCTTGGTCGGTGCGGCGCAAATTCAGGCTGTTGCGAGAAAAAAAAAATTGCGGCTAGGTAAAACAATTTAAGGTCAGCTAATATAGTGACCGCGCCGTTGACGTACGTTTGATGCGCAATTTCTGTTATCGCTTTATTAAATTCGCGCACGTTAGAATGAGCACTTCAAATGCATATTCGCACCGTAACGGCTGTACGCCCTTTCTTCCGTGTATGCACAGAGGAACGTTAATTACGACTTACGTTTGCATTACACGTGATGCCGTACATTTGCAGTGTGCGCGCTTACTTCATCTTAGTAGTCAATGGCGCAGCGTATCCAGTCATTGCGATTTGAACCAAAACACACTGGGCGACTATATTATTTTCAGCAGACGTATTTTTGTCCAGCAAAGCGCTTGCTAAACGGGTTTAGTGTAGCGAGTTGAGCGGACGCGGCACTGAGCAGATGCGCGAACACGAATTTGACCATGCTACGGTAGAACAGTCACTAACTCCCTTCTGCAATGCATTATTGCCTATATTTGCGGAGTGTTTGTGGCGCATCTCAAACTCGGTGGCGACATTTCTTTTCCCTTCTCAATAGGATTATTTCACGGATCAATTTGAGCAACGGATATTGGAGAAGCTTGGCGTTAAAAAAACTAAACCCAAATGCCACTCCCAACATTTTTTCTCACGGGAAGCCACGTCAGCAGCACAAGCCACCTGCACGACGTCATTACGGACGTTTGTTCCAATAAAATATCTATTTGCTGGCACCAATTCATTTTTGTGATTTATTGTTTTCTCTTGATAATCATCGTGACATTGGTCCTCTTTCGAATTTCTTTCGGGTGTATCCCTGTGTTAGTGCAATGTACAAATCTGCCAGAATATATCCCAGCACAAAACAATTCTGTCCAGGCGCCTCCATTAATAACGGCTGTAAACGACCGCGCCCGGTGAAAAAACGTATTGCATGATTAATTAACTGCAGTAACTAGTTACATAATTTGTACCTAGAGGGACTGTAATTTCAGTTTACCCGATCGATTGATCGCAGTCTTCTCTGGCGCGTATTCCCAGAATTACAAGTCTGCGTTTTTCACTAGGTTCGCACATGAACGTACGGCCGCGAGTGTAGTTTAGTGTATCCGGCTGCGAAGTCGGGGAAGCAGGGGCTTTTCACGTCGCTGTACGTGCACACACGCACAACAGCATGTGTATGTTTTTAGTCTACTCACAGCAGCCTATAACGACATGAAGGTGAAGGAAACATTTCTACAAAAACGGCAAAGCACTCTAAACTGCGCGTAATTAAGGTAGGCTGTAGGTCGTTAGTAAAAGCGGGCGCAGAGTGAACGCCGCTGAGGATACACAATTATCGCAAGAAAGGCGAGTGCAAGGACGCCAGCGCAGCGCTCGAACTACGGCATTTGCGAATGAAGCGCACTGTATACTGCCGCGAACCGTGCGCAAGACCTCTGTGCAGTGATTGCACGACCAGAGTCACGCGAATGCAAGAACGGAACTACCGTAACAGAGCAGTTTGAAATGTCCACGCTCGATCCTTTCGCATTCACGAGCTATCCTGAGGTGTTACAGAATGCCGCACACGTAAACAAAAACCACGCTGTGCGTATGCGCCAGCGGCATCCGCCTCGCAAACATCCCCTTGTAGACAAAAATATAAAACAAAACACTATCACTCAGTGCCTGTTGGTAAAACGGGGCTCTAGAAATCCTATAAATGCTACCAAAGAGCGATTTCGGCGCGAAAACAAGAGCAAACTGCAGCGAGCGCCCTGAAGCGTAGCAAGGGCGTCTGCTCTCAAGTGGCCAACAAATATGGCGGCCCCGCCGCGGAGTTAAAGGGACGGCGGCGCCGCGGGTGAGGGGTGAGAAAAAAGAGGAGGGCAGCGGAGAAGGAGGGAGCAGTTGGCGCTACCTTAGTTCTTTCAGGGACCTTAGGGGCAAGTTGACTAGCCTGTCGTCTGTCGGCAGGACGTTGAAGCAGTACTCAAGTGCTTGCGGCTGCTGCCGTAAGTCATAAAAAGAAAAGCCGCAAAAATACAAATAAATTTTACGTAATTATTGTGTTTTAATTTAAAAATCAATCTTTATTTTACAGAAGAATTTTCAATAATAATAGTTTAGCGAAGTTCCGTTTTCATCTCCTAGGTGCCGCGCACGTCGACTTGCCCCTCAGCTTCCACGGAGTGGGGGGGCTAGCGCCGCCCGGATTCTGAAGCGGAGTTTCGCAACTGTCTATATTGAGTAACTCTGGCTAGAATGGGGAGGTGTGAGCGTGGGTGTGAGTACCGGCAGCGGAAACGCGACTCCACAGCGCGCCGATGCCACGGGCGGCGCTGTTGACCAAGGCGCGGTAGGGCGCGGCTCTATGGGGCGCAGTAAGGCGCGCGGCTGGAATGGGCGCACCGCATGGAGGAATTCTCCATGGCGCACCGCCAGTATCGCGTCGGCTGCATTTATATCATCAAGGTGAAAACTAACCCGTTGCGGTATCGTGCGCTTTCTGGAAGAGTAAAAGAACGAACATTTATCACTAAAAAATTTTTGTCAGCCCATTTCATTACACCCATGAAATGTAGTTTTACGGGCCCAGTTCGCATTGCAGTATCAAAAGCGTTTGCGCATTACGTGAAGTGGTTCTATTAAAAAAAAAAACTTGGGGTTGTATAATATGCACTGACACCACCCGCTACACGGGCGCCATGCATTTCGCCTCCCTCGTAATACAGCCGCCGTCTTCCAGATCGGCACTACCGTAGAGCCTGCGAACTGTCATTAACTGAAGGCGTCTCGACGGACACTGCAGCGCTTTCTGCTACCCGGCCGTAACAAACCGGCAGCCCGCACGCAGTTTTCCCGCTCACATCAGAAATTATAGTTGACATTAAAGCAACACATCTGGTCTCGTCATGAATTCGTTTATTTTACCCGCGGCGGTGGCTCAGTGGCTAAGGCGTTGTGCTGCTGAGCACGAGGTCGCGGGTTCGATTCCCGGCCGCGGCGGCCGCTTTTCTGATGGAGGTTTTCGGCGCACGTTAAAGATCCCCAGGTGGTCAAAATTAATCCGGAGCCCTCCACTAAGGCGCGCCTCATCGCCTGCGCTGCGTCGGCGCGTTAAACCCTACAATCAATCAAATCGTTTATTTACAATGAAAAAAAAAACGGTTTATTTGCGGGTGAAGAAGATGCACACTAGAAGATTGGAGAAGATTGCACACTGAAGAAGATTGGAGGTGGTGAAGAAACACAAAAAAAGCATTTCCCGGTGAAAAGAAAACAAGTATTCAGAGGGGAATAACTGTTTTTAGGTGAAGAAACAAAAAAATCTTTACAGTGAAGAAACAAAAAGAGGTATGAAGTAGGAAAAAACTAGGAAAACAAACTACTAACAGGTGATGAAGAAATAAAAAGTATTCACAGGTGAAGAGGAAACAAAGTATATTTACAGGGGAAGAACAAAAAGCATTCACAGCGGAACAAGATACAAAGAAAATGCCGAGCCCTTGTGAGCGCGTGCCTCGCGGCGACCACTGACTTCGGACGCGCGGTGGCTTTAATAATAATAAAAAAAACAGCGCTGTCGTCAAGCGCTACCGCCCATGTAAAAATAGATAAAAACTTTATCGTAATGTCAAACTTAAAGACCCTGTTGGAAGAGGTCACGGGACCGCCGCATAAGCCATAATGGATAATTGAACAGATGAATTGGAGTGTGCCCCTCCTTCCCGAGACGACTTGCAGATCCCGCCACCACTGCATGAGAAGAGCATAGTGGAAGTCTGCAATGCTGAGGATGACTTTGCATCTATTACTCGCGGCGAAGAAGACTTCTTCAATGCATATGAAGACGAATTACTAGCTCCGCAGCTATGCAAATAAACAATGATAATGAAACGTAACTATGGGTCCTGCAATGCCCACCTACAAGAGCTTCGCCATTCAAGTACTGCGCGTAAATTCAAGCTTCCCTTAATTTTTTTACAGGTGAAGAATAAAAAAAACAAGAATTTGTGAAATTCAGCCTACATCACGCAAGGCTTCACTGCATTCAGTTTCTTCTAATTACCTTGCTGGTTCACACCTTAAGTATAACGTGTATCCTCGTAATGCAATAAAACCGTACAACAGTTGCCGTCAGGGCAGCAGAATGCCCTGGGCAGGCAATCTGCGGCATATCACCCGTTGACTAGCGAATTCCTGCCGCCGCTTTAGCATGCAAACGTGTTACGCTGAATGCGCGAGTTAGCTTGTTTTCTCCGTTTGCTCCGTCTTCTTTGCTGTCGACTGCATCGCGTCAAGAATGGGAGAACGACGAGAGACAGTCCACAACGCACGACGAAGCTGGACGCGACAAGGGCAGGGCGAGCGCGGGCACGACGGCGCGGCCGGCTGCGGCCATAGCTAGTATCAGAGTCCCAAATTGAAAGACTCTGCTAGTATTGAGAAACTCCACTGATCTCCACTAGAGTTGCTGGATGGCGCTTCGAGCTCTCCGGCGCACGGCCGCCGGAAGTTCGCGCGCTCGTCCCGGAAGTCGGGCTGTTCCAGCATAGCGCATGCTACGCATGGGCTGGTTTCGCACGCATTCCGCCAAAAATGCCTGCTTGTTGCGCCGTCAACTGCACAAGCAGGCCAGAGTAGTCGTCTGGGAAGACGTTTCACTTGGAAGTATTACAATATTCGGTACGACGAGTGTGATACGCAGCGAAACGCAAATGTCATATAAGTTTCGTTTTTAAGCTGTAGCTCTTGTTACGCAGATTCCCTCGCTTTAAGCCGGATTTATACCGGCGTTTGGTGGCAAACTTATACCCTAGTTACACGGCGAAAGTAACCACAGTTAAGTTTAACCGTGGTTACTGAACTTTAACCGCGGTTATCGCTAACTGCGGTTTTGGATGTTACACCCGAAATTTCAAGTTTGGTGACCGGAGTCACTTGATTATGAGCGCAACAAATATTTTTAACTTCACGATAAAAAACAAAAGATAAGCAGTGTAGACAAAAAGAAATATCGTTAAAGCATTCGCTTCTGACACAAACGCAACGCACTCGTGCGCGGCGAGAAGAGGGGCTTCCCCAACAGCTCGCAACCCGCTTGGTTTGCTTAGGTCTGTTCGGGGAACTTTCAGCTTAGCACAAGTTTTCACCGCACTGACATCCATTTTCTCGCATGCGGAAGTTCTTTTCCGCGATCAAATTGATTTCGAAGAGCGGCGATGCGATAAGCTGTTGCTGCCTGGTCTGGGCCGGTTCGGGCCGCAAGCAGTGCCGTGCGGGCAGGCGCGCCGGCGTGTTTACAGGCATGGCCGACGCGCGCGCCGATCGTTCCCGAGTGCTGAAAACGCTTCAAGATTGCCTGCTATGTCCATTTTTGGCGGACGACGCGCGGAATTTACAAATTTAGCACGGCTTTTGTCATAGTTGATCGGGCGGATCGGGAAACGAGCCGCTGCTGACGGGCAGTCGCGCTGATTGCGAGAGCGATGCTAAGAACGCAAGAGCGTCTTGGGGACAGCTTTGGGGCGCCCGCTGTTTGAGAACCTTCGTCTCTTCCGAACGCCAGGTGATTTTTTTTTTCGCCTCCGCTGATGCGCCGCCACTTGCGTCCGAACTGAATTGTGTGATTTTGAGCACTGCGGCTGCGGAAACTGTGGTTAGCGTGACCGAACTGGCCAAGCTCAGTTTGCGTTAACCATCGTTAGCGACGTAACCGCAGTTTCGTCTGTCGTATAACGCAGCAAACTGCGGTTTTGTCTAACCGCGCTTTTCCTTAACCGTGGTTAACTGTGCCCGTGTAACTAGCTCTCCATTCCCAGGCTGCAGGCTCTGCAGTGACCACTTTACTGACAACTGTTTTGACAGAACGGGCGCACGAACTCGGCTACAGCCTGACGCCGTGCCCACGTTGTTTTCTTTCTAGCATAAATCCCTAGCATAAGTTTCTAGCATAAATCCCGTTAGAGCTGCGTCGTCTCTTCTCAAACCAAGACCCAAGTGACATTTTCGTTCTCCTTTGCAATTAAATTCTGCTTCATATTAACGTCCCATATTTCGGAATAGCATAAGTTGCGATGTGTACAGCCAAAATGCAATAAAGTGAGAACAAAAACATCCCCCTCGCGAGGGGCACGATCAAATGCAGAGCATTTCCGCGGGGGGGCGTGCCTGCAAGTCTTATGGATTACGTATTGGTTGTTGTTGTTGTAATTGTTGTCTTCCAGCGTAGACATTGTCGATGAAGTCGATGGTGAAACGTGCCGTGAACCCCCCGCCGCGGCTATTACGCAACGTGGAGAGGCTACGACGCAACGTGGCGCGGCTATGACGCAACACAATCCACTTGAATCCAACCCAATCCAAATCCAATCCAATCCAATCCAATCGAATCCAATCCAATGCCCTTCGCGAGAGTACAGTGCGAGAGAGTGTTATAGCGCCGAAATCGCGCCACCACATGAACGCGAACCGAACGCGGCGAGAGAGGGTGTTGCGAGCGGAGAGAAGGCGAGGAGGACGCGGGGGAGAGGGCGCACCTGTGGCCGACGGTTGAATGAGTCAAGGATATAAGGCGCGTGCGTAACCTTCCATTCTGTGTCGGCTGCGTGGAGCAGTCGGTAAAGTGCCGTGTACCTTGCGTTCCGCCCGCAGAGTCGTGGGATCGAAACCTGGCGCCGGAAGGTATTATTTCTTTATATAGTGTAGGGTGCGGACTACGTAACGATGCGGACTACGGACGCCAACGCGGGTGACATCGTGAGTTACTAAAATGCTCTGCATTTAAAATGCCAAAATGCACCAATGGGGACGCTTATCAGCGGGTGAGAAGCGTAGCAGACGCCTGACTTCCGGGACGAGCCGTTGAACTTCCGGTGGCCGTGCGCGCGCCCGGCCGCGACAGCGGCGAAGCGCCATCCAGCAACTAAGTGGAGATCAGTGAGAAACTCTATGGCTGCGGCGTGGCCTCCGCGATGCCTCCGCGATTTGCTGCCGGCGGCGCAGGCGCCGCGTTGCTGCGCCGCCGGTAGTGGCCGGTAGCCGATCGCGGAGGCCACGGCTGCAGCGGCTGCGGCTACCGCGCCTCGACAGGCAGCGCCACATTTTCCCTGGTGTCATCGGTGCGCAAGGGAGCCACGCGCGGCCGAACCTTAGCTACAGTGTACTAGAAGCACTAGAAGTACCTTAGCCGGGGATGTTCAGGCTTCAGCGCGCCTGCGGCGTGCGCGGCGCGTTTTCGCGAGAAGAAAACGCTCCATGCGGTTCCATGGTGCACCACGCTTTCGTGGCGCATCATGAAAGCCGGTGAAAAGTGTGTAAGCATGGCATCTATTAGTTTATCAAAAAAAGAAAAAAAAAAAGAAATAGATTATCTGGATGCGAACTTGCCACGTGCGTAACAAAATGCACCCCTTGACCTTGTCATTTTTCTTTGTGCTTTGAGCATGTTCACGCATGCGTCCTTCCTGTATATCTTTTGATGTGTGTAGTAAAAATTTCAGTTGACGTCTAGCGCTTGTCCTGTGTGGTCTCTACTTTTGTCCTGTCTTTACCGCGCTACTTAACCATGTTTTACACATCCTCTGAAGGCATGTTAACAGCGGTATAATAACCTCATTAATTTTGCCTTGGTCAATTCAATTTTATCACTTGTGCTGAACCAGCTGAACAAATACATTACACACACTACAAGACACGTGAAAATTACATGTACAACAGTACATTACATACCTTAACACGAGCTTATTAACAATACATTGCACTACATACATTATTACTTCAGTCAATTCGATCTTCTGCTTAATTTGATTAAACTCACCACTGTTAAATTAACCAGAATCAATTGTATGCTGATTTTTTTTAACAATTTATGCACTCTTTAATTATCAGTCCTCAGACAGCCTGTAAACAGCCAAAGATGTGTACTATTCCTGTGATGACTCCGTTGTAAGGGGTTGCCTGCGGACTATCCTCGTGCTCATGCCTAGGGCTCAACATACAATACTGCCAGCTGCTCCACTGCCATCATTTGACACCATTCTGCAAAGCTTCTACTAATTACTCTTGAACTTGTAATTACTTAGAACAGGGTCTCCCCTATTTTGCTCTGCTTGTGGCACTCAATTTAATTCTTATGCAAATTGCAGCCCCGTAATTTTAGATTGATTTTTAGGTGCTGGTAGGATAAAAACATGTCTTTGTTTTGCTCTTGCTATCATAGTCTCGAAGAACTGCAATTGTGCATCAGCTGTACATGTAATTTGAATGCAACCGTGTGTACCAGTGTAATGACTATATTCTTTCCCCCACTGATTCTGAACACACCACAAATAAAAAGAAAATGTTTCTGTGCACGTAACGAACATGCAGCTATAAATTCAGCTTTCTAGCACTTTCAAAACATCAATGCTCCCTTATGAAAACATGAAAACTATCTGTCCCCACATGCTGCACTCCTTGGCAAAACATTTGCTGCCCTAGCAGCAAGAGGGGCCTATCGACTGTCGAAAATATTTTGTTAAAAAAAGAAAAAAGACCACCATTTTTTTTGTTTGCATAGTTTTTCTTTAAAATGAAGCCCAAACATGGCATTTCTCTCGACAGAGTGAACTAATTTTGAAGATATCACCCAGATAAAAAACAAAATATTTTGTAAAGTACATGCCGACACGGAGGAAGCTTTGAATGAGCTGGGCTTGTCACTGAAATTTAAAGAACTAAGGGCCCACTGCAATGCGAATTTATTAAACAGACTTGATAACTAAATGCAAGAAATACTCTTAGCTCACAAGCACATTGGTGCTGCAGCTCCAGTGTCACAGTGGCGCAACCTAAATACGCTTCTTTTACCGTATTTTCCAGTGTATAAGCCGCAGTTTTTTTCTGAAATTTTCGTTGGTGCATCTTATCTACCGGTGCAACTTATGTATGGAATTCATTTGGTACGCAGCAGCTGCACGTGGTCCGCGCTCGAAAAGGTGCCTGTGCGCTGCGTGATGTCAGTGCACGTTAAGAGACACAGCTCTATGGTTTTAATGAATGAATTATCTTTTAGCAAGTCGGAGGAAGAAGGCTTTGATGGTTTTGCCTAAACGCAGTCTAAGTACGTGCCATCTGTGTGTATCAATAAATTATTTTTGAGAAGTTAGCTCTGTCTAGACTTTGGACGGTATATGCACGTCTAGCACTGCTTACCGGGGGATGCGTTCAGAGGCGGCGGCCGCCGAAACCATGTACTTTCGCTGAACTTTCTACGAACTGACCCTCTGCGGGTTTACCTGATTAACAAGTGCGTTTTGTACACACTTATACACCGGTGCGACTTATGTACTTTTTTTTTTCCAAATAACTGCCGTTTTGAGGGGGGTGCGACTTATAGAACGGAAAATACGGTAATTATGCTGGGGTATCACTGAAAAATAAAAAACTGCATTCTTGTGGCGTGACCTCATTAAATTTGCCATGCACAAATGGAAAAGAGCCAAGTATGCATAAAAAGCAATCGCATGTTACAATAAAAAACAACTTGAAAACTATGAGTTCTCTGGGACCATTTAATATTACCGAGATGAGCTGATTTTGGTTCTTTTACAAAACACTTGCATCTTGCCTCAGTACTCATCATCCGAGTCCATGCCAGCCCTGCGACGGTCAAACTGCAAATACAAAGGCCATGTTCTTTACATCACAATAAAAACACACAAAAACCAACAGAGCAAACAAAATAGAGTTGGCATGAGTAAATTTTGCTTGTGTTAAAACTGAGTTGAAATATTTTATTAGGGGTGTGATCAAAGGGACAATGAAAACAACACAACTTTGCTTCTACAGTAGAATAACAAACATGCCTAGTTTAACACAAATGAAGCATAGATAGGTATGCAACACCTAGAGGCATTTTCCGTGCTTCACAGAATGATGCCACCAGGACCTACACAAATCGGCTGGTGCTGTTTGAAACAAAACACATTAATGAGGACATGGTACCACTTTTGTGTGGCTCTTGTAACAGAGTGTCTTGAAAGCACCGCAAACTCTACTCTGGCCATGTGTAATCAAAAGTCAAAGAAATAGTATCAGAAATTCAGAACATCTTTTTTCTCAATGCAACACTGAATGTTAAGTAATACCCCTGTCACACGGCAGATTTAATGACATTTAGAGCAAATGTCATTCGCTCTAAATGTCATTAATTCAGCGCTACACGAGAATACCGAACAACATTTGAAGCAAATGACATTTAGCGGCTGACTGAGGTCCCAGACCTCAGCTAGCGGCCAAATGAGTAGCCTCGACAGCAGTGGTGTGCCACTAGAGAAGAAAGTTCAGTAATAAACCAAAGAAGACTGTTTCTAAAAAGTGTTAGCAAACTTATATTTTCCCCTTCATGTTGTTTTCCTTGTACTAAGTACTAACAAAAAAGAAAATCTTGTCCCCAATGCGCGCGCTACCCTGGTACGGATTTTTTGCAGACTTGTCTCGGCTTGTGATGTCTACTGATGTCACCTAAACCGGTGATTGTCTTATTTTTATTTTTTTAAATAATCCTTTATTATGGTTTAAAAAGATATAATCTATGAAAACACTGTAGATGCACTCGAAATATAATTTTGCAGTTATGCGAGCTCGCTAATTGTCACCACTATCACTCCCAAATGGCATTTGTTTCGCCATGTAGACCCGCGCAGCCAAACCGAATGTCATTAACAGCTAATGTCATTCACTTTGAATGACATTAGATTTGTCGTGTGACAGGGGTGTTACAATGATGAACCTAAATGATGGTAAGCTGGAGGTTCATTGTCTGAAACAAGCAAGGTACCTGCGGTCACACCATTCCAGAGGCAACAGAGGTGAAACACTCCTCTAGGCTTTACTAGGTAAATTTTAAATTCCTGCCAGATGTCTATTAATGTCTGCAATGTAATGCCAGACATGTAATGTCATCAGCATACTGACCAGCCATTTGTAACGTGTAGAATTAAGGGCCCCGTTTCCCAGAAAAGCTGGTGGTGACAGCGCTGACTGTGAGCGAAAAACCCCGTAGCAGCACCTTGCGGTGCCCACTGAAATTTCCAGGGTCATAAGGCGTTGCGCTAACAGATGGAATGAAGGCAGAGGCAGGTTTTCATGGGATGCGAACAGGGCTTGATAATGCTATAACATTCCACACCTGAAAGCGAAGCCCAAGCACACTGAAAATTTTTATCTGCTGTCCCACGTACACCAAAAAGAAATTTCAGCATGAAATGGAGGTTAGGAAGAGAGCAAGTAATCTGAAATCCGCCCTCCAAAATGCAAATTTCTTTGGAATGAAAGCACTGTTTTCCACAGAACAACAAAACTTTAGTGAGAAATGTCACCCGATCTTTCGAATTAAGCCAATTTGCCTGCCCTTATCTAATTAATTGGTTTTGTGCTTGCTTTCAAAATTCAATAGTTTCGCATTAGAAAAAAAAAAACAAAACAAAAAAAAAACTGCACAGCATGACGTGTAACAAATGTGACAAGGATATTCACCAGCACGGTGACACAGTGAGCAAAATTAATGCAGCAACCGGGAACACATGTTAAGCTGGCGCGTGTATAGGCTATTTTTTCCTCCTCAAGGAGCTGTTTACAAACATGCTATGCAATCAGGTGGCAATGCAACTACTTCCAGTGACTGTAACTGCCCCCCAATTTCTTCCGCTTCCCCTAGTGTGCACTACAGAGGCAAGCTAAGGTTTAGAAATGAGACCACTGTGAGTGACATCCACTAGCATTGTCTTAAATATTCCTTTACAGGCTCTTATATCTAAGGAAGGTTATACATAAAGGTCGTTTACATGGATGCGGCAGTACCGCAGTGAATTTCCTAGCGCATTTGGTTAACACGATGCTCTTGTGTTTACATGTAGCGCATCAGCTGCCGTTCCAGGGCTGCAAAACACCTGCTCGCTCTCCTCTGAGACGGTTTCCGCTTTCCTCCCGCACAGTGCGCCCCAACCTACTTCCGCCTGCCGCACTAGCAAGATGCGACTCCCTAGCGCATTGGTCCCGTCTACATGAATGTGATGCGCTCAAAAAACGAATACGATGTGCTACTGCTGCATTCATGTAAACACACCTATAGAAGGTTACCAGTAACAGCCTGTTCCTATCTGCTTGAACTAAGTAACTGGAATAATAGCAACATGGAAATTAATCGTTTTGGTTTTCTTTTTTTATGTAACGAGGCCTCACGTTTGCTGGCACCTAATCGTGTCACACGTCAGACACATCCATGTTAGCCAGACGTATTTCAGGTTTCATACTTGTCTTTTGCATAGCAGGTTTGGCAGGGAGTCTGAGGAAGCATTTCCAGTGAAAATTCCCTGCACTGTACAGGCACATCCGTGACGGATGCACCCCTAACGGGAAAACCACTGAATTGCTCAGTGTACACCAAATTGTGGCAAAGCTCACTACACTGGCCACATCTGTAAAACTGAGCTCACTAAGCAGCTGATACTGTAATTCAGCTGAATGGCCAAGTATTTCACTCAATCCTGTCGTGCAGTGACTGACCCATTTGCGGATAAAAGGCATGCAAAGGCGGTTATGACTCTAGGGCACCCACCTTCACAGTGGTCTTCTTCTGTGTCTGCTCGCTGACCCTTTCCAGTAAGCTGATAAGATTAGACTCCTGAAGCTGCAATATTGAGAAGGTCACTTTTAGATTTAAACCTGTCCACACTTCAAGCCAGTACGAAATATGCACAGGATTCTAATTCAATTATTTTATCAAAAGCAAGACAGTCATCAGAATCTATATGCTGGACATATATGAAATTACTGCTCATTTAAAGGAACACTGAAGCACACTTGAAAGTAGAAAATAAACTTGCCAGATCATGATTACACGTTCATGGACACATCACAGGAATATGACTTTTTCATAAACAGCAGAAAGCTCAGAATTACACTGCAAGGTTTGTAACCCCTTTTTTGAGCTTATTTTAAATCACTGCCACACTTTTGCATCCTCATTGTGTTTACGCATCACAAAGCAAAGATCTCTGCTAAAAGGCAGCCTTTTCCCCACACACTTCCAGTGATGAGCGAGCATCACCCTGGCCTTATCAACTGGCTTCGCAAACACTGGCACTCTTAGTGTTGCCTACAGCTCACTTACGTGCAATCATGTTTGTCTATGGTTTAGCCTTCACTTAACACATCTCAGAAACTTTGAAGCATTCACGCTAGTTGACAAATGCATCGACTACTGCAGCCATATCAGGCAGCTCTAGAGCAAAGCAGCTCACCACGAAAATACACTCCACATATTCAGCAGAGCATGTATTGCTTTTTTTTCTGCAATAAAGTTGCCCTGGAATCAATAAGACCTTCAATCCAACTATGCAGCACAGCATAGCATATGCTTTTTTTTCTTTTCTGGTGTTAAAATGCATGGAGAAATTGCGAAAAAAAGCTCATAAGCAATGTCGCGAGCACCAATCCTGAATGATTAATAGCAGAACTTTGGTACTTTGAACTATTGGCACCACTCTGTTGAAATAGAAGCATAAACTGGAAGCGGAATGATATCTTCGCTGATTAGAAAACAGGGGGTACCATCCCGGGCAGGTACTGCCATAACTTGCACAGCATTACAAATGACATGTGGGAGAAGGAAAAAAAAATTTTTTTTTGCTTAGGAATTCCTGTGGAGGCGATTACACAAACTGTGCTTTGCTGGGCCTTATGCACTCCAAAACGTAGGTGCAAGGTGCTTCAAGGTCCTTTTAAAAGCATCAAGGAGCATCAAAAGTCTCTCTCAAGCAAAGAATATACTGCTAGTTATGATGCGGCACAAACAACCTGATCCCAAGGAAGGTGCCAATGTAGACAGTGAGATAACGTACCTTGCTCTGGATCTGTCCCATCTGAACCATTCTCATTATCATGTTTTCCACAAGGGCAGCTTTTTCAGGCTTGGCCACAGCAATAGTGTTCACTGTAAACAAGATATTCATCAATTTCCCACATGTTAAATTGCCAAATATGCATGAAACCCAACAAGCATCTGCTTTCAATTCATTTGGCATATTTAGCCACAGAAGTCTACTATAACACATGCCAGAGGTTTTATGTTTTCACTAAAAGCATGCTTTTAACACTGGCAAGAGTAACAAAATCAAATGCTTAGAAATTATGTGTTTTTCAATATTGTAGCAAAGCTTCTTATATATTGTTTATACAATTCAAGTCTATTCCACATCTAGAAGAAAACATTGCTATAAGCCAAGTATCGACACTTATGCACATGTAAAGAAATTATTGATGTACAGATGCAAACGTCTTCCCTTTCTTAAGTCACACAAAAACAAACAACTGTTAGCTGCAAATAAACAAACATGAACTTGCAACTTTAAACAGCCTGTGGAAAAATACACACAGTAAATGGCCCACCTACACACAGATATCTTACCAATGAACTTGGTAATGGTAAAGTAAGAAAAACTGGACCGCCAAAGTCAGCAGCTCATTCAATGTACAGTTAAACCTGGATGTAACGAAGTTGACAAAAGTTTGCTATTTTTCATTACCTACAGGTTTTTGTTACATGCAGGCTTCGAGTTAATGCTCGTGTGAGTGAAGCAAAAATGAAACCATAATGCTAGACATTAGTGAAGGTGAACTCGCCCTTCAAGGATTTATTTTAAAGTGAAAAACTGCGAGAGCTGCGCCTGCTGCTTTCGCACAAGCTTAGGGACTAAATGGCGCTCCAAAAAGGCAAGGTCACTTACCCCCATATTTACAAACGTAACGTAAGCATAACTTTTGTCGTATGCTGAAAGGGCGCCTTTTTCCGCTCTTTTCTGCACTGAAAAGTTTTGAGAGGGAGCTAGCTGGAGTACTGTACCGGGCGGCGACACTCTCCTCTCTCGCCGGCGATGACGGTACTTAAAATTGTGAGCTGCTCGTCTTGAAAAGACAAAACTCTTCGTTTTCTGGCAGCAGAACTCATCACTGACGAACTGATACCCCACATAGCAGTGGAGACACTCGATTACATGCCGACAGGCAGGCCTAGCACCTCAACACTTAATGGGACAGACAACCTAATTTTGTCAAATATATGCTCTCTCTCACAAATGAAAGAGCATCCTTTAAAACACCTCAGCGCAAAATGGTTTTGCTGATAATGCCCTAGAACTTCTTAAATCAAAATTTTTAGAACTGCGAGCCGTATGTGTCCTCCCAAAAATAATGTTCACAACCATGACATACAGTAGCACGGCAACATACTTTTGCCTGTATAGATGAAAAGCGGTATTTAAAAACTTGTCCCCAGCTAAAAAAATAGTGAATTGCAGATTTTCTTAATACTTTATGTGTTTGCTTATTCACTAGACAATTTTGCACGGAGGCGCCATCTGTTGAGATGAGCGATAGGTAGAATGGTCGGCAGTTCGATTCTTCCCGGGTGTGTCCTTTCTTTTTTTAAGCTGGCATTGGTGTATTTGGAAACTGAAAACGAATATTTCAGCAGAAGAAACACCCTTTCAGCAGAAGAAACACCCCTGACTCAGGCAGAATCTTCAAATTTACAACACAAGTGGGAAGCTCCTTCACTCGGTCTGTTTACTGAACGCTGCCGTTGACTCTGGACTGGGCATGGAGGTTCAGTTAGCCACACTGAGAGCAACGCAGTGGCGGGTGGCATGTGTTTAATATTTTCAAAATAATGTTTAAAAATACATATACAATTTAAACTTATACAAATACTTGTGTTAAAAGGTTTTCAATAGGTGAATAAACGTTTCAGCTGTTTCAGTAGCTGCAAGGTTGGCAGGTCACATGACCGAGATACATATTGTAGTGTCAAGTTTCTACATTACGAACCGCCACTGTTTAGATTTCGGAAAGCTTTGTGCCAAATTAAAATTATTTCTGCCACTTTGTTTATAAACTGGTTGTGGTGACCTCACTATATAAAACGCTGGCTTTCATACGAGCTAGAGAACATATACACGACAAAAACCAGTTGTCTGTCCCTTCAAGTCCTGAGCTGACTGCACTCACACATGGAAACGCACGGTAGTTTGCGGAGAAGTGTTGCGGTGAAGTTTGTGCCTTGCTACCTGGTGTGGCGTCATGCTACACAATCAAACCCACAAGTAGCTGCTACGTTAACCACGAAATGTGGCACTAGCCGCTCCATTCATAATCCTCATCATCATCATGACGAATTTCGTTTTTAGGCAATTCCAAACGTTTTCATAGCGGCTGGCTACACACAGTATGGCTGGTATTCACTAAATTAGTGCAATTCTCCAGCCGATTCTTCAGTAAAAGTGGAAAAAAAAAAGACTGGTCAACTTTGCGACTTCATTACATCAAGGTTAACTACCGCACGACTTTGCTACATAGAGGTCGCAAACACGTGGGCTTCAATAGGGGTGGCAAAGGGGAATGAAAAAACTTCATGAAATCCAGGAATTCATTACACAGAGATTCGTTACATACAGGTTTAACTGTATACATACTATGCATGTTGTGTGAAGCACGAAGTTGTTTTATGTCAACAACCAACTATTCACAGGATTGAGACGTACACCTGCAAGCTGTGCTCCGCTGGTATGATTATTCTTGTGCACAATTTAAATTTTCTAATTTTGGGGGTTTCACAGGCCAGGGCTACACATGGGCATGAGACAGCGTAGTGAAGGGCTCCGGGTTAATTGTGACAACCAGGAGATCCTTAATGTGGGCCGAAATATTGACGCAAGGGCGGCTTAAGCTGCTTATGCACAGTTAATGACAGCTCGTGTTATCAGAATGCGCAGAGCACTAGTTTGAGCTATCATTATGTGGCAAGTTGTAGGTTGCTGTCCACTATTTATGGGACCCAAAGCCATGCAGCATGCACAACAGTTTTTACCTGCATCTCAGGTGTATTACGTGCAGCAGCACACTTGCACTAACATGTCAATGAGGTTCTACTGTATATCGCTTTTCATGATAAATGCACACATAAAAAGTCTTGCGGATGTCCGTACTTTGATAACCATATTCGTAAATGATAAGCATGCAGCGTGGTAACACTGAAATCGCGCTTTTCCGTCGCTCACACCGTCACTCATGTGGTTGCCTCGGTGAGCGACGGGGACAAGCAACTGTGGAACTCCGTCGCGTTGCTAGCAATAATCACTCCATGTGGTTACCGCTGTAGAGGTTGTAACGACTACTAAAAAATGGGTGCACGAAGCAACTACCATCATGATGAAATGCAGGTGCTGTAGCACCAGAGAACAGCACTAGTACTGTACCAGTTGCATCGACATAAACACATTATGGCAAAAAAGAATCTCACGTCGGGCTCTTGCCTCCTGAGTCAATGCTTGGCTTAAGATTTGGTTTTTGAAGTCCTCGGCCTTTGCCTTCTGTTCAGCTTCACGGTCTGCATTTGGAGGCCCATTCCCCTGGGGAAAAACAGAACATAACAGCTAGCGTAAATGTACACCACAAGATAACATTTTAGCTTGCGAGCCTTCAGCCTATACAAACCTCAATCACCAAATAAAAAAAGCACGCCACTGTAACAGCGGAAGGCGTTACTACCCTTCAGTAGCGCACACAAAATAACAAAACTCGTTCAAGTATAAGCACAGACCAATGCACGTGTTCTGGCGGAGCCTGCTAGGGCGCCAACAACAGTGCGCACAAAAGCAGGACACTGTGATATCGAATGCACAGGATATATTTTTCTCCAAGACGTGCTCGGTATTTCGGCTCTCCACCAAGATTCCAGATCACCGCCGGCAGAGCGACGCGATCATAGTAACATTTCGGTGAAATTCAATACGCCCCGCTGCCACCAGCGGCGGAATTTCAAACGTCCGCTTAGCTTGCATCACTTCGGAGGGTACAAAAGAATGTAGGTAAAGTCACTCACGGCTAGTTCCTTCTGAATATTGCCGAGGCGTCTAGCCCGTATGGCTGCTAACTCTTCATCTTCCATTTTTTGCTGTACCTGTCACTGCGAGCTACCTCCGCTTCCTTTCAGCTCATTTGAGTTTGCAGGTTCACCAGAGTTCACACCACACCTACGACCCTACGATTGCTGCGCGTACTGCCTACTGGATTGCCATGGAAGCCGGATTGGCCGGATTCTGGATTTTGCTTGCTAGATGAAGAACTTTCCCCCATGCTTTCCCCCATGATGGGTGCCGCGGTGCCGCCACCTTAACCATGGCGTCCAAACCACTCAAATGCCTTTACTTCCAGCAAAACCTTTCTTTGCTTCAGCCCTTACAGCTTTCGCGACAAAATTAAAACTCTAAAAACTCATTCAAACAAGCATTTCAAAGATCGCGGCACTTGGTGAAGCGTTTGGACGGCGGGCAGAGGAACTCAACGTTACGTCGGGAGTACAGTGTTCTAGTAGTTGGGAGGAGCTTTTGTAAAACCGAGATCCAGGGTCGGAAAATTTTCTGCCACTGTCAGTATATTAAAGGTAATCTATTAACTCGATGGCAGTACATTAGCTGGATTCTATGGTTCGTTTTATTCTCGAATTTACCTGGTAACCAAGATGGCGCCAAGAAGAGTCTTTTTGATCGGCTTTCATTTTTCGCGTGGACGAAAGCCACTTTTTGTTTTTCGGGCGGACCCGAAACAAATACGAACAGGCCATTGGGAACATGTCGACAACCATGTAAAGTGGTGCTTATGTCTGGTCTGGTCCTCCATGCTGCAGCGCGAACAAGACAACACCAAAAGGGACATCCCTGAAACACCAAACAGGCATAGGTGGAAAGTTTTCATTTTTCCGGGAAGTAGGGGGAGGGGGGGCGGGAGGGCTGCCCCCCACCTTAGTCATGTAGCCGAAGAGGACTCAGTTGTATTGATAAAAAAACGAGTTTATTGGAGAGAACTTGTGCTCCCCTAACCACTCAAACAGGCGGCGAAGTAGCAGTCAACAAAGTGACGCGCGCAAACGAGTGTCGGCGAGTCGAATGCCGCAGCGTCTGACCTGCGATTATTTATCTCTCGGCGCGATTGCTTCTCGAACCATCGAATTACACCGAGAAAACTGTAGTTCAAAGAAGCTTAAGATTATACTAGCCTATTAAGAACAGGGCAAAACACTTTCCTTATCAAATGAGATAATCCGTGCAGCATAAAAAAAAGAGATGGAATGCGCTTCGCTTGGAACACAGATAACAGCCGGTCGCGGCCGGGCGGTATAAACAAAACACATAATAAACAAACCTAATGCATGGTTCGTAGCATTACTCCCCACCTCCTCTAAGAGTGCATCGACCTGATGCTAAAAAAAAAACGACAGTCTGAACAAACAACAGAAAAATTCGTCATCTGGCGTAGTAGGACTTGAGGTGAAGCATGTGGACGACTTTGGGCCGCATGCGTCGTTGCCATGTGCCAGAATCCCCGTCGCGGATCACCTTGTACACGTAAGGCCAACACGTTGTAGAATGCGGTAGGGTTTGAAATACCATCACAGAAACTTCTCACTGAGTCCACGTCGTCGGATGGGAGTTCAAACCCACACACGATCCCCTGGGTGGTACTCGACGTCGGAGGTTGTAGCATCCGGGCATCCACCAGCTGCTGGTCTGTTGTACGAACTCGCGCAAGCTGGCGGGCACCTCCTCTGCATGCTGAAGGTATTCTTGGACGTCGGCATTGACATCGTCGTCTTCTATGTGTGGAAGCATGGTGTCAAGCATCGTAGTCGGCTGTCTTCTGTAGACAAGCTCGAACGGTGTCATCTGCGTAGTTTCCTGGATAGCCGTGTTGTATGCAAACATGACATACAGGAGGACTTTGTCCCACATCTTATGTTCACCGCCGATGTACATAGACAGCATATCTGCGATCATCTTGTTCAGACGTTCCGTTAGACCGTTCATTTGGAGGTGGTATGCCGTCGTTCTTCGGTGATCCGTGTTGTTGTAGCGTAAGATTCCTTGGATGAGCTCCGCAGTAAAGGCCGTTACGTGATCCATGATTAGGACTTCGGGGGCTCCATGTCGCAGTGATTCTTCGTTTACGAAGAACTTCGCAACTTCTTGTGCAGCCCCTCGGAAGAGTGGTGGTATCTGCGTAGCGCGTCATGTAGTCGGTTGCCAAGACAATTCACTTGTTCTCGGCTCGTAACACGGGGAATGGGTCCAGCAGGTCCATTCCGACCTGTTCGAAGGCCCTTGATGGA
This sequence comes from Haemaphysalis longicornis, assembly GCF_048455015.1. Classification (NCBI taxonomy): domain Eukaryota; kingdom Metazoa; phylum Arthropoda; class Arachnida; order Ixodida; family Ixodidae; genus Haemaphysalis; species Haemaphysalis longicornis. The sequence continues at coordinate 390,362,142 of NW_027526203.1, forward strand.
CGGCGATCAGCCGCAGAAGTCCCGTGGATCTCGTCGGCGGCATTTTCCGCCTCTGGCAGTCGTGGCAGCTCCGGACGTAGTGGGTGACGTCGGACGTAAGGCGGGGCCAGTAATGGGGCTCTTCGATTTCCAGTCCCGGACTCATCGCGGACTCCCCGAGAAGCTGTCCGGCATTCGGTTTTCCATCCCTATGGCTTCGGGGAATCCTCAGACTACCCACAGACTATCCGCGGTGAGTCCGAGACCGTAAATCAAAGAGCCCCAATATTTCGTCTTGATCTTTCCGAGCGTACATGCCGTGCCGAGGTGCCCTGATGATCATCGTGACATGCTTCTTAAGATTTCGTCACAGAGGCTGGCAGGTTTGACGAGAAGGTACTTCATTTTCGTTGTAGGGTCGAAGTACTTCATTAGCAACGAATTTTTCAAGCAGAATGCAGTGGAGCTGTGCTTAAGGACCGTGAAACACTTCAGATGAACGCTTTCACTCTCTCCTGCGCATCTGGAAACACTGTGAAAGCTATAGTTATCACCAGCACGGAGCGGCACTGTGCAATTATCTCATCGCAGCAGATCCGCCTTCCATTTCTGCTTTGCTTTTGTGGCTTTCTTTTAAAGTGACTATCGGATGTGTTCAGTGCTGCAACTGAAGGAACGCCGGCCGATAGATGCTACACAGTTGTAATGATGTAATTCCAGTGGTTGAAGAACACCAAAACCTGGAAAGTGAGAAAAATCTTTTGAGCAATTTTCAAAGTTATGTGGTGGGCATAGAGCAGTAATTTTTGACTGATGTATTTTGCAACCCCCTAATCTAAGTAGGGAATGTGGTTGACTACGTTCAGCAAGCATTTAGATTTTGAAAAAGTTGAAAAAAGTGTTGGCACACCCTTGGCACAGCGACGTTGCATCCTTTGAGAAGGTCGATCATGAAGACATGTATTTTGCGACCCGCTAAGCTAAGCAGGGGATGTGTTGGTTGACTACATTCAGCAAGCGTTTAAGATATCGAAAAAAGTTGAAAAAAGTGTTACAGGGTCCCTTTAAAAGCCCTTGGCACGGCGGCATTGTGTCCTTCGAGAAGGTCGATCATGAAATGCAACTCGGGGTCAGCACTCTACAATGCCGGGAAACGCGTTGTTGCGATTTCATCCCACTAATGCCACCAGTTGTTGTGGATCCGGGTTCGGGAGCCCATCTTGGTAGCGTGGCTCATATCCGGAGACATTGATTAGGAGACCGAGGCGTGCTGATGGAGGGGAAAAACTTTATACAAGTATTTACATGATGGTTGCAAGTTTGTATGCTGTGCGTTGAACGAATCGCACAGCATCACACTCCGCGGCTCGCAACACCGCTTTTTTGTTCAAGCAAAAATCCCTAGAGTTCTCCTAGGGAATTCAACTCCCAAAAGTCTGGTCCAATCATGGATCCACAATAGACGAAGCCGTTCTGGTTGCTAGCCCATGTGATCATGAGAGAGAGAATGCGTTGCCGTCGCTGAGACGGGGAGATATTTTGTCCAAGTGCAATGCGCACCTGAGTGCCTGAGTCACGACGGTCGCCGAATTACCACTTTCATGGTCTGCGTCGCTGAATTCACCTCCTTTGTCCCGCTGCTGTCTTCATTCAATCAAAGTTGCACGTGCGGGGGTGACGCAGGTTTGACGAACCGTCCTTATACAGGAGTTGCGGGGGGTCTGCGCTGCCTAAGTCGCCTCCTTTGTCATGCTGCTGTCGTCATTCAGAGAGGTGAAGGTGTGCGGATGACACAGGGCTGATGAACCACTGTATTCAATACGGATTCACACGTGGCACGAGCTGATAACGACGAAGCCAATGGCGACGATGGGGCTGGTGACGAAAACGTGCTAATTAGCGCCAACGTGCGAGCTTGGGTGTGCCGGGTCCGCAACCCGATCATAACAACGGCGTCTTCATCGGACTCCGGTGAAGGCGGGTCGGCAGGGGTGCATGAAAGGCAATTGGCGTCCGAGTGCTTCCTGCCCGATTTGTATCCTATGGTTACGTCAAATTCTTGGAGGCGCAGGCTCCAGCGCCCAGGACGGCCAGAGGGGTCCTTCAAATTGGTGAGCCAATACAGCGCATGGTGGTCAGTCACAACCTTGAATGGTCTATACACGTGTGGCCGAAATCTTAAATGGCCCATATAATAGTGAGGCACTCTTTCTCAGAGGCTGAGTAATTTTTCTCTTCCTTCGACAGACCACGGCTGGCATAGGTGATTACTTTTCTGCAACCGCTTTGCTTTTGGATGAGGGTGGCACCCAGGCCTATATCACTGGCGTCTGTGTGCATTTCTGTTTCGGTGCTTTCGTCAAAATGAGCGAACACTGGTGGGCTTTGCAGGCATCATTGCAGCTCGCAGAATGCTTCCTCTTGGGCATCTTCCCAGCAGAAAGGGGAGCATTCTTTCGTGAAGTGCGTGAGTGGCTCTGCAATGCGTGTGAAGTTTGCGCACGGTCCGAGGAATCTTCACATGCCTTCATTGTCCTTCGGCCTCGGGAAGTTCGCTATGGCAGACGTTTTAGCTGGGTCAGGAAGGACTCCATTGGCGTTGACGATGTGGCCCCAAAACTTTAGTTCCTCGTACGCAAAGTGGCACTTCTCAGGTTTCAGCATTGATCCCGATGTTCGGATTGCCTCAAGTACCGACTCCAACCTTGAAAGGTTGAAGTCGGTAGCTTCAATGTGCTTGTCAAAGTCCCAGCGAGCACGACAACATTGTCGAGGTAGACGAAGCAGGTGTGCCACTTTCGACCGGCTAGCATAGTGTCCATGACTCTTTGGAATGTCGCTGGTGCCGTGCGCAGTCCAAACAGCACTAGCTTGAACTCGTCCAGTCCGTCCGGCATTATAGACGCTGTTTTCTCACGGTCCCTCTCGTCCACTCCGATTTGCCAGTACCCAGTCTTCAGGTTCATCGAAGAGCAGTACTTCGCATGGCAGGGGTGGTCAAGGGTGTCGTCGATTCGTGGGAGGGGATATATGTCTTTTTTCGTGATTTTGTTCATTCGTTGGTAGTCAACGCAGAACCTCAGAGTACCGTCTTTTTTTAAAGACGATAGCCTTTCTTGGGCTACTTAAACCCAGAAATTTTGGTCTGTCTGTATGTCTGTATGTCTGTCTGTCTGTGACCCGATTCAGCCACCCGGCCAAAGCAAAACAATGCCTGCGCAATAGTCTTATATAGTCACAGCTAAATCTACCCGTCTATGTCCGGTGGAATGCTCATACTTGTCAACATTGTTGAAGAAGAACAAGACATTACGCAAATATGAGACAACAAATCAATACAGAAGTGATATTTGCAGTGTTCCTTTATAAAAAAATCAAACATGCTTGAATTTGCGAAATTAAATACTTCATCAACTGCAGAAAAAGAATTCACTCCGCCGTCGCCTGCTGTCGCTCGTGCCACTATAGCTTCTGGGGCCATTTTAAGAAATCAACCGGCAACAGTTACGCAAGGTTCCACTAGGTAGGTTCCACGTTCTGCTTGCAACGCACGTGGAGTAGGGAAACGCGGTTCTATAAACGCTGAAGTAGGGCGCCTCGATTAACGCGTGTCTTCGCCGTACGGCAGCGTTCGCATCGACACACCCGGTTTGGAGCAGTGGAACGCGGGAAATTTAAAATGATTTAAGCAAACATTTGGTGTCTTTACCTTGGGAGAAGCGCGACGCAAGAGGAACAACATGAGAGGTGAGCGCTAAAGCGAAGGGAGGCATTTACTTCGCAAAAGCCGATAAAGACTATCGTCTTTTGACGTCATTTGCAACGAAAGGAGCAGATACGCGGCCAATTTTTTTTTCATGAGCACAACTGAGGCCGCCCAGCGGCTTTTCAAGTGTTGTATGATGTCGTCGTTAAGCATGTTTTCAACTTGCATCTGGATAGCTTTGCGCTCGTGTGTTAGACTCCCAGTACGGTGACTGTTGCGTAGGTCGGGCGACATCTACGGTCATAATTCGGTGCTTTGCCTGGGGCGTTTGTCACAGCTTCGAGGTCAACAAAAAACAGCCACTGTAGCGGCATAACAAAGCCCTTAACTTTTCCTGTTTTTCTTGCGGTAGCGCCAGATTCACATTGAAGAAAAAATGAGCGATTGTCGGGCTGGCATTCAAAGTCAGCGACCGCGATCATGCCACTTGCTTCGTGCATTAGTTTGAGGTACACAATTTCAGCGCCTTTGTTGAAATGCTGATACTCTTTTGTCTGCAAGCACACAATGCCTCTTGCGACAGAGACACCACGCTCAAGAAGCAAGCTCTGGTCGCTTTCCACAATTGCATCGATGTCAGGATCAGCATCTTGGCAGTAGATGGTGATCAACAGGGTTGCATGAGGAGGCAGGGTGACGTGTTCATCGGGAACCCTTAGAAAAAAATTTGCTCCAATCCACCCTTTGAAGGTGGTTGGAAAGCAAAGCTTTAAACGACACCCACAACAATTGCCCATGCAACATCACTTGAACTCACACACGTGGCTATACGAAGAGTGTTCCAGGGATTTTGATTTTAAAAAATCAAATGTAACGTTAATGTAACGACACGTTACAATATTCGAAGTGTAACTGGAACGCGCTCCTTTTTCAATATAGGAACTTGTAAAGGGAACTCGTTTCAAAAATGAGGAACGAGCTTTTGTTCCTATTTTAGAGGAACGTGTACAACACTGGTGTCGAACCTGTAGTTTTTCGGGTTCGGTTCGGGTTCAGGTTCAAGCCTTTAGGGTTCGTTCCGGCTTCGGTTCTGGAGCACTATTCCATTCCAGTTCGAACCGGTTCGAACGGGTTTAAATGGGTTCGGAAAAAAAGCATGAGTGTTTTTTTCTGTAAATTTTTTTGTGCTCACTTTTCGTTTCTCTGCCACGTCGGTATAAAAACAAAGTCATATTGTAGGTTTCTTTGTGGATATGTTTTGTCTTGGCCAACTTAAAGCGACCATGCAACACTTTTTCAACTTTTTTCTAAATCCTAAATGACTGCAGAATGTAGTCAACCAACACATCCAGTACTTATACTAGCAGGCCACCAAGTACCACAGCCAAAAATTACTGCTCTATGCCCATCAGATAACTTAGAAACTTGCTCAAAATATGCCTTCAAACCAACACATACCCGCACGGCATCCTCTTCCACGCCATCCAGCCCACCTCCTACTCCACCACCTGCAAGTGCTGCCCCCCTCCCTGCACACTCTACCACATGATCTGGGCATGGTACCACACACCACCCCTCCCCCCATCCCCTCCCCCAGCCATGAGCAGTGGGAAGGCATGCTAACCAGCCCGGACCCCAGCGATCAGCTTCATCTGGTTGAAAGAGCCTGCCTGGCAGCCACCGCCGAGGGACTTCTGGACTGAGAAGACCGCCCATTGCCGTGACTCCAGATGGGCAGTATCTAACGCAAAGTGGTAATATACGGACAACTTTACATTAAATTTAGGGTAATAATAAGAGAACCTGATGGGTTACTGCGAGACTACTACAGACTATGCAAATTATTTCATGGTGCTTCCGGGCGAGTGGTAAAAATATCTTCAGACACAATGTAGGGCACCATAATCGAAAACTATAAATTAAGAGTTTTGAGCCCCGGAACCAGTTCGGCACGGTTCCTTCGATTCGTTCCGGTTCGGGTTCAGTTCCAAAATGGCGGGAAAAATTCGATTCCGGTTAAGTTTCGGTTCCGGGCGAAAATTCAGGTTTGGTTCCGATTTCCGGTTCGGTTCCAGTTCCGGTTTGACACCCTGTCTACAACGAAGGCTGTATTCCGGATAGACGCAAAATAATAATAAAAAAATGCCTGCATATTTAATTTCTTCGCTGCAATTCTTCCAATCTTCAGAACTGGTGTATTTCCTCAAATACTAAAAATAAGAAAACTAATACCGGTATTTAAAGAAGGCGATCGTGAATGCATTAGTAACCAGCGTTTAAATAACATTGTTAGTAATTATCGCCCGATTTGCATTCTCATTTTTCAGCAAAGTTATAGAAAAAATACTTTACAAACGACTAATGAGCAACTTGACTACATTCAAACTGTTATCTCCCCAACAGCTTGGATTTAGGCAGGGATACTCTACTGAACTTGCACTAATTAATTTCACCGAAAAAATTAAACGAGCTATTGATGGTATTATTGCTGGGGCTATTTTTATCGACTTGTCCAAAGCCTTCGATACCATTAATCCTGAAATTCTTCAGTGCAAACTTCAATCATTTGGCATATTGGGCCCACCTCTTCAACTTATTGAAAGCTATCTAACCAACCGATCACAAGTGGTACAAATTAACGGAATTTCTTCCTTCACTAAACCTATTAGAAAAGGCGTTCCCCAAGGATCAATTTTGGGCCCTTTACTATTTATACTCTTTGTGAACGACTTACCTAAAGTACTTAATCACACACAATGTATCTTATATGCAGACGACGCTACTATATTTACATGTCCCACAAAACTATAGCTGCACTCCAATACCGGCTTAACACAGACCCGAATAATGTTAGCCTCTGGTGCTGCTGTAATCTTTTACGCATGAACGCTACTAAAACTACTTTTATGTTATTCTACTGCCCTCAAACTGTAATAAATACCTCACCTTCAATAACGATTGACAGCCGTATTCTGAAGGTCACCGAGACATCCAAGTTCCTAGGCGTCATCCTGGACAAGTCCTCAAATTTAACTGCCATGCAAATTCTCTCCTTCAAAAAGTTTCGTTTTGAATTCACATCACTATTAAGACACATGCGTACTTTCAGCCTCATATCATCCGATCCCTCTACTATGCTTACATTCACAGTCACCTGTCATATTACAGCTTGCCGTGTTGGGATAAACACCTACACAACACATCTTGATAAACTCGGACACCTTCAAAACCAAGCCGTCAGACTAATGAAATTTAGTCCATTGATTTCTCATTCTAAACCTATTTACCATGACTTTAAGAAACTGATGAAGGGTATTACCCTTCATCAGTTTCTTAAACTATTAGTAATTATGTACAGACTCATTCATGGCAAAGCACACATAGATGGAGTCACTAGTGATCACCTTGCTAATACTAATTGCACCAGATTTTCAATGCACAATAACCTCCTCTTACCTAAGGCGAGAACTAATTATGGGAAGTTCGCTACTATATTTGCTGGCATATCAAGCTGAAATTCCTTGCCCCATGACATTAAAATATCCCCTAGTCAACGCATATTCCATCACCATGCTAAAAACTATTTTGTTCAATGTTTAAATCAACCTGCCTAAGACTTACTTTGACTTGATCTTGTCCTTTATCTGTAGCATCTTGTATTAGGTAATCTTTTTTCTTTCGTCTTTTTCTGTTTGTTTATTGTACACTTGCTTCTTTAGTGTGCAGTTTGACAGCATATTTTAAAAAGACATATATATATTCTGTAACATATACATATTTTCTATATATTGTACACATGCTTTCGTTTTTCTTTATTGTGCACTTTTGCCTGGAAATTCATATGTGTATTCTGTAACCTGTTATGTTCATGTGACAAGATTTATGATGTACAGTCGAGCCCACATATAACGGCACCCACTTAAGACGAACTTTCACTTATAACGATCAAAACACGCGTGACCGCCAAAATATACGTTATTTCAATGGCATAAAATCCCACGTAAAATGAACGTCTTTGAGCTCTGCCGATCGGTTACAGCGAATGGCCGGCGCCGCGATGTGGGTTGAAATGACGGCCTCCGCCCAGCTCTGCCGGCGCAGGTCGCTTTCCCGAACCTCGTCGCAGGCAAAATGGGCAAATCGGGATTTTCCCGACTTCTCCCAGGCAATGGCTGGCTGCATCGCTTCAAGGTGCCACACGGCATTGTTTTTAAGTTGATAGTCGGCGAGGCGGCGTCCGCAAGTGAACAAGATGTTGCAGCGTGGCTTAAAAAAAAACGAAGAAGTTATTTCAAACTATGCGGAGCGCGGCGCCTACAACGCAAATGAAACTGTGTTATTTTACCAGATGTTGCCGGATAAGACGCACGCTATGAAAGGTGACACATGCACTGGCGGGAAGCATAGCAAAGTGCACGTCATAGCTCTTCGGTGCACTAACATGGATGGCAGCGACCGCCGAGTGCCCTTCGTCATCGGAAAGCGGAAAAAGCCGCGTTGCTTTAGGAGCTATGTGCCCGTGCGCTACAGGCTCAACGATAAGGCTTGGATGATGCCCGATTTCTTCGCGGATTGGCTGAGCGAGTTCGACCATGACATGCAGAGGCAAGGCAGGCGCGTGCTGCTCGGGATGGATAACGGCTCTGCGCACAACGTGCAAACTTCCCTGAGGGCAGTGACCCTGCTTTTCCTGCCACCCAATACACTTCGAAAGTACAGCCACTTGATTTGGGAATAATACGTGCCTCTAAGGCATCGTATAGACCCCGCGTTGTGGAGCACTTGGTCATAGCTGTTGACCACCTGACAGCCAACTTGCCGCTTCGAGGTTCACTGTATTCAGCTGTAGAGATAACGAAGGCTGCATGGTCGAAGGTGACAGCCACTTGCGTGCGGAATTGTTTCCGCAAGGTTGGCTTCGTCGGCACACAACCTGAAGCCAAACCTTATGCTTCCGATGGTCAGTCCTGCGGCGATTTGTGGCAGCGAGTCATCGACTCCAACATGGGGGCCATGACATTGGCTCGGATGATTTCGTTTGTGCTGATAAAGATGCTGACACTGCGGAACCGTGCACGGACGAGGGTATCGTTAATGAAGTGGGGAGGAATCGTTACTGTTAATCGCTAATGAAGCAATGCGGAGGAATCAGACGCGAACGACGACGAAAATTCTGAGCCTGCGCCTATAGGCGCGCCTGTTTCAAGAGGCTACGTAGAGGACTTAAAGGAGTCATGAAGAGAAAACACAAGTTTGGTTCATTCAAAAGATTGTCTCGTTAGAATCATACTGACACCACTTTTAACGTAAACTTCGCTCAAATAAGCTACATAATTAAGAAAAACGGGAATGGTCATGCGACCCACCAGCTCATTTCCCGCAACAGAACCTATGATGTCACATGAGCTAAGCTCTGCGATTGGCGGAGGCTGGCAGAAGCAGACGCAAATTAGGTAGAGCTTACAAACTAGACGAACGAGCGATTTGCGCTTAAATTTAGGGCACATTCTTTACAAAGCAATAAGAATGATGGAACAAACAGTGGAAGTTACGAAAGCACATGTAAACATAGAAGTACTGATGCGTTCTGCTGTTCATACTGCGCACAGCATGACAGCATGCTTGGTTTAGCTGCACAGCACTACGGGGCTTGGGGTTGTCTCAGACGACACTGGCCGATTGACGCAAGCAACGGTGTCTTACGTGACCCCATTTGTCGAGCGAGCACTGTTTCAGGGAACGAATATTTTCTCCCAGAACAAAAACAAGCCAGGTTTAAATGCGGGCAAAAACAAACCAAACGCTTGCCACGGTATGGTGGCGCCATCTAGGTTACGGAACGTAAAGAAACGCGGGAACAAACCAACACCGCTGTACAGGGTGGAGACAACCTTTGAACGGTCCCCGCCGCAATTGGGCCAACGGGCTCAACGCGTTATTCTTTTCGTTTCCCACGAGACCTAGCAACGCGAAACAGACAATATGATTCAAACTTCTTCAGTAAACCACGTTGCGGCGATAATTTTAGCGCGGTTTTGACACAATGACTTGCTTCGGCGGCGAGCGAGCAACCGAAAATGACGGCGCCAGCGTATACGTGTCTCTACCCTGTACGGCGGATGCGTGAATGAAGGTACTCTAGGCTGCAGAGCGGTCAGTTCCTGTGATGTCATTTGGGACCACGAAAACGCACGATTGAGCGGGAAAATCAAAATTTTAACCTAAATTGTTTAATTTCTCAGTGAATAAAGCACCGTTTGTATCCGGACAAGCGCTGGGGGCACTATAAAACACGAAATCTTTCGAATAAAACCAACTTGCATTTTCTCTTCATGGCTCCTTTAAACAACTTGTTTACGCCAAGGGCCTCGGCGAAGATCACACAGCTGCTCTAAATAAACTGGAGACCGCCCTAATCAAGTCTGCACTGCAGAAACAAACAGCCATCACGGACTTGTTAGCGAAAAAATAAATTGTGCTTTGATATTTTTTTTACTATGGTTTATTTACTACGAACTTCGGGATATAACGAACGGAGGCCGCGTGACGCTCAGGTTCGTTATAAGCGGGCTCGACTGTATCAGTTTGCTTGTTTTTTTATGTTTTCACTTGTTTTGTACTTGTCTAAACCACTGAACCCTTTATCACACCCTTACCCCACCTGTTAGATATAGGAGGTCCCCCTGACAGTCGCTGACTTTAGGCCCTCCTCCTGTAATGTTTTCATGTATTTTTTCTTTATGCTGGAATATATTCAATTCAATTAAATTCACTGCATCAAACAGTTTCACTGGAGCTGTGGAGTGGATTCTGCAGCAGCCATAATGGACGCAACTAAGCGAAGTTTATACACCTCAAGTGGACCATATCAAGCTCCTATTACAGTTCCATATGACTCCACTTGTGATGCCGACCTGGAAGCGTATTTCCAAACGCTTCGCTGCACAGAGCACCCACGTGACATGTCTGTTCGCGCGATGGATAATTTATTTAACATGGTCCTTCGCTGCGCCCCAAACCTACAGTGACCTAAAACCTACCAAATCACCATTATTAACAAAAATAACACGTAGATTTCAGTTCAGAAAAGAAAATTAAATTTAGATTGAAAAAATTAAGCAATGAAAAAAAGAACTAGCAACAGCCACCGATATTCCAGTCGTTTTTGAACCAGTTGAAGGTTTCAGTTTGTGGACAGCCAATCTCAAAGTTGGCATACCGAAAGTCGTGGCGACAGGCAATGGTGGGAAACGTTTGTGCAAAATCTGATGTTCACAAGCTCTTACTGCAGATCTGACACGACGTAAAGGGCATGCATGACAATATCCTGAAGACATACATGCAATCAGTGCACTGTTGCTGCACAGAAACATTTCTTAGAGAAGCAGCTGAAGAGAACTGAAAGCTTATCTATACAAATACGCTTACAGCCATTTCGTAAAACTGCCAGCTGCTGTACCCACCTTGGACCTCCTGTTCTCAGTACAGAACTCAACGTAGCCATTTCTGGGATCAAGATATGCTTTTCTCCTCGTTACGACGAAATCATTTTATAAGGCCATTTCACATCTAACCCAACACTCTTGCCTGCGTCTTCTGAAGTATGCCCAAAAATGTATACAGGGAATCCATTTCGAAAAATTAGTTAAATGTGAAGTCCAGAGTACATAGCCAACCTTACGTGGCTGGCAATTTACACCTGAGTGCACACATAGCAGAAAATGAAAGGCAGGGAATAAATTTTTTATTATCAGAGACATAGCAAACAAGTATTTGTGCATAGTCAACCCATTAAATATACAGGTATTTACACCCCCCGACAAAAAAAAAAAGAAGGTAATTTAGCACAAATATCATCGTATAAATAAATATATATTTTCTTGAATCTTGTGTGCAGCACAGGATAGGTCACAATAAGTTTCCACAAAGATGCTGACATAAAAAAATAAAATCTGTTAAAATTCAACACATGCACAACATATAATCACATTAATTGCTCTTAGCTGTACAAAATAAAAACAACACATCGTAGCAAGGTACAATTTGTGCAAACAAAAACTGTTTCGTGAAAAAAGGGGCTCTTAGCTAGTAATGCTCAAATGAATGTGCTTAGGCAAGCTTTATGCACATGCTAATTACAAGATGTTAAATAAGAAAAGGATGATGCATAAGGACGTGATGAGCAAACAAATCATGCAGCCAGTAGCTGCACAACATTTATAAAGGGACACTGGGGTGTAAAAACAAGTTTACCTGCACCTGCCAATTACTGCGCATGAATACAAGTCTACCACTTGCAACAGCAGCAGCTGTTTATCAATGCAGAAAATGCCAAAAGGGTACTGTCACCTCACTTTACGATTCATGAAGTCAAACTGTGAATGACGAGATTTGTATGCCAACACCAAGGCGGTGCAACAGCTTTCCCATTCCCCCCCATGAAACCTTTTGGTTGCACTTGTGCTCCAAGGCGAAATTTTCAACCGGAACTGAAAATGAAGCAAAGCTTACCGTGGCAGTAAGGCAGCCGCTTTGGTAATGCTTACAGACAAGATGATGCCTGTTCAGAAGTACAAGCCCAGCAAAAGTATCCAGATACCTGTAAACCCTTGTTACACTGAAGTTACCTTATTCAAATTATCGCTTTCATCAAAATGTCATGCAGTCGCGCCCCAAATTCATGCATTTTAGACCGGATTTCTGGAAGCATGTCGATGGCTTGCTCAACTTAGAACAGGCAGGTTGTGGGTGTGTACTCCCGACACCGTTCATATCAGGCGAGCAACCATTGCCTTTTTCCTCCACTCCATATTTTTCGTGCTACGTGACCCTTTCCGCATGCAGAAACTGACCACCCCCATTACCAGTGAAGTGCCTTCTCCCCTTCATGACCGGGCTGTACAAAGCTGTGCACAGAATCGTTGGCAAAGAGATGGTAAACAACTTCTTCACCCCACTACTAAGTTGTGTGCACAGATGGTCACCCCAACTTCATGCTGTTGCCGTAATTTGATAAGGTGTTTTCTACGCCTAGAAAAACACCCGACAGACCAAAATTACTGCCTTTTTTCCCCAAATAAAGCTTCCTTTCATTGAATATTTCACACCACTTCTGCAGACTTGGTTACTTTGGCTGTACTTAATGGCCTTTTTGAGCAGACACGTATATTGAGTTACCTCTTATATTTAATTTTTCAACACCTTGTTCACTTTCTTATAACAAGGGCTTACTGACATTTATATTTGCTTACTTTGTCCCCCCTTCCAGAAAAACCCTTCAACAAGTACCAATTTTATTTCACTGTTCACGATTTGCAATGCCACAAATTGCAGTGCAGCAAAATGAGTGTATGGTGCAGCAATACCTGTTTTCCTGCTTTTGGCATTCTTGGCATTATTGAACAACTTCTGCTGCCACAACTGGCATCTCCGTGTTCTTGAAGCTGCAATCTGCCGATGCAGGGTTTTGACACGTGTCCCTTAAAAGCTGCATGCAATGCACACAAGACAACCTTATATTGCTCTAGCCGCGAATGAACTATCTACATCGTGCCTTTTACACTGTGAGGGCGCTCTGGTCACAGGGGCTATGTACACTAGTCCAGTTTGGCAAACGCTCGCCTCTTAGTCAAACACAGCTGCAATGCACATACATCCCCTAACTAGAAACGACAGGCAAGCTAATGGGACATTTCCTGAGATGCCAACGCGCACATAAAAGCTCCCGTTCTAATGACCTCCGGTGCGGGGCTGGCAAACTGTGCAAAACTATGTTCACGTATAAGCGGCACGCTTAGAAGTGACGGGAGCTGCACTGCCTGGAGCTGCAGTGGGGCTATTTGAACCGGCTGCATTTGATACACCATTCAATGCCTAGACGCACGGCACTCTGTAGCAGCTAAGGCAGTGCTGAACACAGAATGCAGCACAGGGAAGGTACAACAGTATTGTTTTTAAGAAGGTCGTGTCGCACTCCCCCAAGCTGTGTTTCCACACTGACCCTTTATTGGTGCCTTAGCGCCTCCTCTGAAGTTGATGCGAGCTGTACATGCAATGTATGCAGGCAATGCAGGACTTGAAAATAGCTCGGATACAACTCTGCCTGGCCAGCAGTTTGCTTGTGCCACTGCTTTGCACTGGAGGATCAAGTACACCTGGGCATTCACTCTCACTTCACGTTAGGGGGCCTCTAAAAGCAATTGTTCATGCACACTTCTGGGCCAGCAGTTTGCCTGCGCAACTGCTTTGCACTAAGGAATCAAGTACACATGGACGTTCACTCAATTTCACTGCAGTCAGTTCAAGCTAGAGAGCCTCGAAAAGGAATCATTCATGCACACTTCCTGGCCAGCAGTCTGCCTGCGCCACTGCTCTGCACTCTGGAATCAAGTGCATTCTCTCCAGCTACACAGTCACTTTGCGTTAGACAGTCTCTAAAAGCAATCACTCATGCCCACTCATGCAACAACACTTCACCTAATGCTAGCGTTACTACCACACAAGTGCAATGTTCCTTTGGTGGGGCTGTGCGAATACATATAACTATTGGTACCCTCCATCGCTGAAAAGTGGCTGCTGTTCTCGGCCACACTCATAAGGCGAACCACAAGGAAGCAAGGCCACTGACGTCCGCCTCCACACAGCAGCCAGTCCATGGGACGTCCCCAGCGGGGCGCTCATTGGCACCTCACGCGCAGGGGCAGCTTGCCAGAGGTGGGTGTCGATGTGCGGGGGGTCCCCTCGGGCGAGCCTGCAGTGGGTGAGGCCAACACGGGCGAGAGGCACAGGGGCGGCGGCTTGCACGCCTTCCGTTGTGACCGGGCCATGTCGGTCCTGCTGGCGAGGATGATGTGCCGGATCATCCCCTTGCAGTCCCGGCAGACGGTCATAAGCGGGCCGCGCAGCCGCTCCTCCTGGGGTGAGCTCGCCTTGTGCTGGAATGTGCGCGACCGCAGCAGGGGAGGCCGGCGCTTGGTGGCGGGTGGGGGCTTCTCCTCGGACATGCGTGGCGGGTTGCACACGGATGCCGCGTGACGCAGCTTGGGCACTCGGGGCCGGGTCGGTGGTGGGAACACCGCCACATTCAGCTTGCTGTTGAAGGTCGCCCCGCTGCCAGGCCTGCTGTTCAGGATGGGCGACGACGGTGCCGACCCACTGGAGAAAAAGGAGCAGGCAATGACTGCTGGCCTCTTGGCAACAGCGTGCAAGTTGTCAGGTTCAGGTGCAACGGCGGGCTCTTGTGTCACAGTCTGTTTTCAACTTTGAGCTCCCTCTCCTCACGAGCTCCCTCTCCTCACGAGCTCCCTTTCCTCACGAGCTCCCTCTCCTCACGACAGTGGTTCGACCTTCTCTAGGCCTCACTCACAATTTGCAAATAACCAGCGAGAAAAAATTTGCACCATATGATTGGACAAGCACAGCATCATCTCTGGATACGAGCACTGGATATGAATATGAGGCAAGCACCGGATCATCTCCCCTCTTTTTGCGCCAACATCATTTCATATTGGTTATTCACAGTGTACTACAACTATTGCCACCTCGCTCAAATCTTGATTCTTTTTGCCTGCAAAGACTACCACAACATTCCGAGGTGTTCATGTCGTTCCTTGTGCATACAGGCAGCTAACTAAAAACCTGACCTGCTCCTTCCTCTTTCAGGAGCCCACTGATCGCCATTGTGCGCCGACTTGTGAATTACTAACGAGCTAGCATATTCGCACTTCGCAGTTCTGCACCCTCTGGCACAAACTGGTCGCTGCATTGAACAAGGGACAACACGCATTACCGATGGCCTAGCTTCTTTCAATGCAGAATGTATTTTCTTGGTAGGGCATGAAATCACAGTCACGCAATTTGGGATGAGGCACCACCTTTTGGGGCCTACTGTGATGCCTGCTGCAAGGTCTTTGCATCATTGCCATAGTGCGATGATGAATGAAGGAGAGAAAGTTGCTGGTGGTGGCATCTAGTCCAAGCCTAGGCTTGCAGTATTTAAAACTTGTATGTGCAAATAACGAATGCATCCTGCCTTCGCAAAATTTTGTTGACAAAATTGAAGGCACTCTGCAAACCACCGCAACCTCTTCCTTTTCGCCACTGGTTCATTTCAGGATAAGTAATAAAATATGGTACTTCGCTTGCTTTAATCTAACACTCCTGCAACTCAACCAACCTCGCCAAGGAGATGAAGACTTAAAAAAAAAAAAAAGTGTGATGCTATAATTTATAAAAATACTTCCACTGTCCTGTTAAATGTGACAATATGTCCTATTAAATTAAATGCGACAAGATAGCCCGAACAGCTCCCAGCCAGTAATAGTAGCACTTTTATGATCCTGCCTTGTATCTATTACTGCAACTCTTCATAACATTTGTTGCCTAACACCATGAGTGTACAGTAATGATGAACTCTGCTATGCGATCCAATTTATGTGTCCCCATTACAACACCATCCCGTTCACTGTTCAATTGCCATCATTCGGTCCTGCTTACAGTTGTTGCATTTTTACTTCCCAATTATGACTCCCATGGGAGGGGAGGGTTGCAGTATTCATAAACAAATAGGCACAATAATTTTTAGAGGTGCACGGCATTGTGCAGTGGTCCTTTCAGTGTCAGTTACGTAAAGGTACGGTTTTGTATTTCCATCCAGCCATATCACTGACCTACTGACACATTTCCCATTCTCCATTCAAAAATTGCTTGAACAGAGGAGGGGAAAAAAAAACTCAATTACTTGCAGCCTGCTGAAGCCTGCTGCTTCTAAACTACTCACAATGAGCGCAGCCCATTCCCTTTCCATGACTTACTGCTCAAATTTTGTGAACAATATACATGGGATTGTTCCCAGTTAGGTTACTTGTTCACATATTGCACCTTGTCATGAACAGCTCTACGTCATCAACCCAGGCTCAAAAAATTATGCTGACACACATGGCTCAACACTCCCAAAAGTACAATGCACACTTGCTGCCTTTGAAAAGGAAAATGCGAAACTTTCAGTGCCATTTTGCCGAGGGCAGTCATACCTGGTGAAGTGGAACAGGGCCGGAAGTGGAGAGTGAGTCGGAGACTCCTCCTCTGTTCCAGTGGGGCACAGCATGTAAATGGGTATCTTGTCGAACCTGTCCGTGGGAATGTGCATCTGGAAGAAAACATAGATGTGTCCGCACCTTAGACAAGGACACGGCTGGACACTACAAGCAGTCATGACGGCTTCCAAGCCCTCTCTGGTCCACTGTGGTGTATAAAAACACTGCTTCTTGTTTGGTAGGTAGCATAGCCAGAAAAAATGATGGCTAGCAAAATTAAATTTCAGGCAATTTAAAGTTACAAGCATTAAGTGATATGTATGCAGTTTAAGTCAATGTTCAGATTGCAGAATTCATGAGCCTTAATTCCTGACCAGACTACCTTTCAAAAGCTGAAAAGAATGCATGCGGTACGAGACACATGTCATTAACAGTGATGTCCCATGCATTTGCATTCCAATTTAAACAGCTGATTACACAAATATGAAAACAATGCTAATGAACATTATGATAATTTTCAACAACAATTATTTCAAATCATAAGTGGACTTTAAAACTAGTATTCATCACTGACACCATTTCTTTCCCTTAAAGTTGTGCCCCAAGGCCTACCAGTAGAATACTTTATTTCCCTGTACCAAGACAGGGTGCGTGCATACGTCGCTAGACAGGATACGTACGCACTCACGCACCCTGTCTAGCGAGGGAAGCTTAGCTGTACTACTAGAGGAGCTCTCAGACATTAAGTGGGATATTATAAGGTTAAGTGAAGTTAGGACAGGAGAAGGCTTCACAGAGCTCACTAGCGGGCGTATTCTGTGCTACAGTGGATCCCAAGAGAAGAGAGAACATGGGGTGAAATTTTTAATCCACAGAGAAACAGCAGGAAACGTGGAGGAGTTTTTCAGCATTAGCGAGAGAGTCTTGGCTGTGATCAAGCTAAATAAGCAATGCAGGTTAAAGATAGTACAGGCCTATGTGCCAACAACCAGCTATGATGACAAAGCCTTAGACAGCTTCTACAACGACGTCGAATCAGCAATGAAGAAACCAACAACGCAGTTCACGATTGTGATGGAAGGCTAACGCAAAGGTCGGTAAGAAGCAAATGGGAGAAACGTCAGTGGGAAACTTTGGTATCGACAATTGCAACAGTCGAGGAAATACACTGGTGGGATTTGCAGAGAAATAGCCTGAGGCTGATGAACACACTCTTTTGCATTTTCGAACGAAAAAATAGGAAATGGTCAATGAAATGGAAGAATAGGAAAGTCCCGATGGTACAACAAAAAACAAAATTGGCTTCATTTTAATTAAGTGACAACCCAGGTATTGTGCAAGATGCAGAGGTGCTAAGATCCGGAGTAGCAATCATAGAACGGTTAGAAGCAAGTTAAGGCTGGATCTCAAAAAAGAAAGGAGGAAACTTGTGAAAACTAAGAAACCCCACATGGAGTCAGTCAGGGCCAGATCGCAGGAGTTTAACTCTTCAAAACAAATTCGTGCTTTTAGACAAGCAGAACGAGGTCAGTGGAGTGAGGCTAAATGACAACCTAACATCAGTAATCAGTGAATCAGCAGCAGCTGTGGGAGAGGCAGCATGAAGGGAACAAACTGAAAAGCTAACTAAGAAAATGAAGGAACTAATTGTCAAACGTAATAACACGAAAGTGTCAAGTACGGCAGATCAGATTGAAATTAGCCGAGCTGTCAAAACTGATTAACAGAAGTAAAACAAATGACATTTGTGCACATAACATCACAGTGATTGAGGAAACTCTGCAAATGGGGGGAAGCTTGAAAGCAACTAAGGGAAAGCTAGTTATCGGCAAAGGCAGGATGTACGCACTCAAGAGACGAGCAGGGTAACATCACGCACAACTTGTACGAGATAATAAAGGTAGCAGAACGATTCTACACCAGGCTGTATGCCAGCGATTTTATACAAGGGGAAACTACTGAGGATACAAGCTCAACTTGCGATGTCCCACTAGGAAAGGCTCTCAAAGGATGACATGAAAAGAGGAAAAGCTCCAGGTGACGATGGCATTATCATTTCTGTTTTGAAGGGGGGAGGAGATATTGTACTGGAAAAGCTTGCTGTACTATTTTTGGAATGCTTGAAGACTCAAAAAGTGCCCATAGCCTGGAAAAACGCCAACATTATTCTGATTCATAAGAAAGGAGATCCCATGGACCTCAAGAATTACAGACCCAACAGCCTACCCTCAGTTGTTTACAAGCTGTTTACCAAAGTTATAGTTAGCCGCATACGGGACAGCCTGGATTTCTAACAACCCAGAGAGCAGGCTGGGTTTAGGAAAGCGTACTCAACCTTGGATCCCATCCCCGTTGTCAATCAAGTGATAGAAAAATTTGAAGAGTACACTAAACCCCTTTACATGACATTCATAAACTATGAGAAAGCGTTTGATTCTGTGCTCATCGCAGCAGAGCTAGAAGCACTAAAAGATCAGGGAATAGAGGAGACCTACATAAGACTTCTAGAAGACACTTAAGGAATGCAGGATAACCCCCCGAAAGCAAAGCGATAAATTCCAGACCAGAAAGGAATAAGACAGGGTGCTACAATTTTGCCAGAACTATTTTCAGCATGCCTGGAGGGGCTGTTTAGAAAGCTTGACTGAAACATTGGATTAAGGATAAACGGGGAATACTTAATTAGGCCTTTCGAGGTTTGCAAACGACATAGTCTTACTGAATGAGCCTGTAGAACACCTGAAAACAATGCTTGAGAAACTACAACCAGAATGCACGGCCGTGGGGCTAGAAATAAACGTGAATAAATCTAAAGTAATGAGGAATAACTTGTAGGGATGGGCGAATATTCGGTATTGTCGAATATTCGATCGAATAGCTCTCTATTCGTTATTCGCTTCGATCCGAATGCAGGTATTCAATATTTTCGAATTATTCGATGCTCCCGAATAGGCAGCTAAAAGCCAAGCCTTTCGGTCAAGCTTTCCGAGAGTTACCCCAGCCTTGGCTCAAGACCCCCCAACGCGAACATTTCTGTTATCAGTGCCGGCACTGCCGAGTTGCTGCCTTGCCTAGAGGTTCGACGAAGCCCTCGGCCGCCAGCACACTTTAGGATAAAAAAAAAGGCGGCACTGAAACGACACCGCTCTGAACATAGCGGCACCAAACCAGCAGACTTGTACAGGCCGCCATTTTGAATAGGCATGCCGCCATTTTGAATGGACCTTTTTCCAGTAGCGATCTGCGCATGCGCGGGCTGCAGGTCCGCCATTCTTGGCAGTCGCCTCGGGCAAAATAAACAAAAGCGCGCCCCTCGGTTTTCTGCTTAGGGAGCGGCTATAATCTGCACGTTTTCTTTTTTTTTTTCTCTCTTTGAACTCCTCGTGGTGCGTTCGTACGTGCATACAATAATGGCTTTCTAAGAAAAGGGGCGAAGACACTTGAGACTGACCACGCTGCCAGCACATGGCTGCCAGTGAAAATGAAGAAAAAAAAAAGGGGGGGGGGGGGGGGGGGGGGCACTTCGAACACGGCAGATTAGTCACGAGAACATTCGCCTGCTACCGTGACATTCATGTGAAAGGTGCGGGTGACGGGTCAGTGTGGGAGGGGCAGCAAGACCAGGATATTTTGTGCACGAGTTCTCCGAAAGCCAAACTTTCTTGGGGGTGTGCCTTACTGCCATTTTTAGTTCGCCGTGGCTGCCGCTAGAGGGACCGGTACTGGAAAAAGGTCCATAGGCTCGCTCAGTGCGGCAGTACGCCGCACTAAGCGAGCCTATTCAAAATGGCGGCCAGCCACTTGCGGGGTCTATTCGTTTCACCTGCACCACGTGAACCATGCATATGCGGTGCGGCACTTCGCCGTTCGTTTCAGTGGTGCAGCTCGCGGCACCTGAACCGCGCCGTTCGATTCACCGGTGGTGCCGACGGGTGCAGGACGAGTTCATGGCTTCGCCTGCACTTCCTGCCGAGGAGGTGCAGAAGCAGACGAAAAAAGTGCAGGGCTGGTTCCGCCGATGGCGGAACCCACTTTGCACCGCTGTGAACTGGTTCAAGAGGTGCAGGCTGAATCGAATAGACCCGCGCTTTGCTTGGCTACGGCCGAGGATACTAGTGGCTACAATACTTTTTTTAGCGGAGCTTCTAGGCGGCGCTTAACTCTGCGAGTTTCTAGGTGGTGCTTAAACTTGTGAATGAGCAGCCGGCGGAAACTGCTGCACCTAGAGCATGTGGCGCAACAGGCATTTCTTCATGAAAACTTGTGAATACAGCAAAGGAAAGCTGTGTGTAAGATTTTGCAATAAATGTTCAACTGGTAATAGTTTTACACAATGCTGTGCCTACGTGAGTTCTAATTATTAGAAAAAATTGTGTACATTAGTCAGGTCACAAGTTGCTCATTTGTCTTTGTGATTTGCAATGTGTACTATTCGAACTATTCGATTCGAAATTATTCGACCAAATCACTATTCGCTTCGAATTCGCTTCGAACCTCAAAATCTATATTCGCCCATCCCTAGGAATAAGCATGCCAAAAATGTCCTCAGATTAGGAAACGAAATGCTAGAAGTAAAAGACAACTATTTCGGACAGATGGTTATGCTGACCCCAACCACAAGAAAAATCTGGCACAGAATAGGCATGGGTTGGGGAGAGCACTCGGCAAGTACTCCCAAATAATGAAAAGCTAGCTACCTCCGTCCCTCAAAAGAAAAATCTACAACCAGTGCATACTGCTGGTATAAGCTGAAACTTGGCGCCGTACTAACAACTACAAAGCAAAATTAAGTCAGCTCAGCGGGCCATGGAATGAATAATGTTAGGAGTAACACTCAAGGACAGGAAACAAGCTATCTGGACCAGAGAACAAACTAGAGTAGATGATATCATAGTGCAAGTAAAGAAAAAGAAATGCACTTGGGCTGGCCATGTAGTGAGACAAACAGACAACCAGTGGACAATTAGGGTAACAGAGTGGATACCAAGAGAAGGTCTAGAAGAAAGAGAAGCCCATTAGTCTGACGGAGGGACAAGATAGGGAAATTCGGGGGTAAACTGTGGACTCAAGCTGCGCAGGACATGAGCGGTTTGAGGTCAATGGGGCAGGCCTTTGTCCTGCAGTGGACCTGAGTAGGCTGATGATGATTGCACCAAGATACTATAGCCCCTCAGAAACCAGTTTTAGCTTAATTTCTATGTTTTTAAAATGTCACCAAGCTTCTCTAACACAGCCTCCATTTGAGTATCTGAACAATACTTGAATCAAGACTTAAAATAAGGAATTTAGGGTGCTGTGGACTATCTCAAACTATCTTTTCATTTTGATTAGTTGGCTAATCAGTTCAAGTAAAGTAAACAACATTTGTACAAGTGCCTTCAGCTGAACGTTTTGAATCGAAAAGCTGTAGGGCGTCCAAAAACATGCCGAATACCAAAGTTTCAGGGAAAATTCCTCGAATGGAAGATAGTTCGTGGTGCTCAAATGGAATATAAAAACTACAGCTGCAACGCAAAATCGCGGCTCTGTGCGTCTGCTGATAACATTGACGGCTGTGCACTCGACACAACATGGCAATGTCCAGTGTGAGAGCGTGCTGAGGTGCATACAAACATTAAAAAATTTCCTACACTAACAAAATTCACAAAAAACAGCTTTTTTTAAAGATGTAATTGAAAGTTTTCAGCTGGATACCCTCATTAATTAATAAGACCATGAAGACAACGTACATCCTTGAAAAAACTAGACTTCGATAACTCGAACAAGGCCTGTTCTCTCCCTCTCAAAAAAGCCGAAACTGTGGAAAGCTTTCACTTTTCCCACAACACAACTACAAAACGCTGGCTGTGATGTCATTACTGGGCTACTAAAAACAAGCTGCAGTGTGGCCACTGCTGTGAAAATGAGAAACTTCCCTGACCCATGGGATAAGCATGCCTATGGGTCAAGAAATGACCATGACAACATTAAAATGGCATAACCAAATGAAAACAGTGGGCCTAATACAAACAGTCTGTGGCCCCCAATTACATGATTGAAACCACAGGTGCAGCGCGAGAAAGTGGCTGGAGAGCCACCACTCTCATTTGTTTTCTT
Organism: Haemaphysalis longicornis; assembly: GCF_048455015.1. Classification (NCBI taxonomy): domain Eukaryota; kingdom Metazoa; phylum Arthropoda; class Arachnida; order Ixodida; family Ixodidae; genus Haemaphysalis; species Haemaphysalis longicornis. Next base: position 390,384,957 of record NW_027526203.1, read on the forward strand.
TATTATCTAGCTTTTGATTTAACTGTTTGAAGTTTGATTTTAATTGGCATGATTGTTGCCTTATGTGGCAATCTCGCAAATAAACCAATGTTCACATAAAAAATTTATTTTACTGGAATAACTTCGACTAACCAAAACAATGGGATAAGATGGTCCTCACCACCCCGAATGATTACTATTTACTTCTGTGGCTGGAAAACTAAATATTTGGAATTTTAATCTTTAGTGCAAATTACAGGAAACATCCTGTATAGAAAATAGAAATTAAGTGCAGATCCTATGGTCCTTAATTAAACTACATATAAAACCATGTACCTTCGTTGAGCACTTGTCACAAATGGTGCGCTCACACAACTTGCACTTCACACCCCAGGGTCGGAAAAATGAGAACTTGGTCTTCTTGCACGTGAAGCACACCTGGAAAAAAAAAAAAAAGCATTATACAGCATAAGTTCAGACTTGTTTCTAGGAAAAAGGACAGAGAAATAAGCAAAACTGGCCTACCTTTCTTTTTTCAACGTCCTCATAGAGGGACCTGTTGGAAAGTAGAGACTCCAACTCTGCCTTTGTGAGGACGTTTCGTATGTGCACCACTTCCTCAAGGGTCAATGACATGCACTCCATCGACTTGTCCCACTGTGCCTGCATTTAAGAGAAAAGAAAAATCACAACGCAAACCACAACACACCTGAATAATCAAGTTCTTTCCAGTAGAAGCCTCTAGGCTGATAGTAATACCAAATCCACACGTGAAAGAGCATTGTGCGTGACCACGTAGACCACCAACTCATAAAATGCAACACGATGTTACAGAATTTAAGACGGATTACCTTTACCTCTCCATTTCACTAGCCCTGGAAGAGGCCAAATGAGCAGCCCAGAGCTGCTCCGGCCATAGATGTTCGACGGCAAATAAAATACGGGCTGCTTGGAGCTGCTCAGAACTGCTCTGAGCAGGCAAAAAAAGACCTATGGATGCGCCCAGGTAATAAAGCACACCCCCATTGGACCACAGACATCCGTAGGACGTCCGTTTTACAGCTGAATGTCTGAGTGCCGCGCTTGACGTCTGGCGGATGTACTTCGGATGTATTTTTCTGGGAAACGTGAACGTCCGTTCAATTTGGTCTGACGGACGCCCGAGCTACGTTTGTGCATGAACGTTTGCTATGGACCCATCAATAAAGTCCGCTGGATGCCCATCGTATGTCTGTATGGTTGAAGCTATATTCCTCGATCATGTTTGTAACTTATCGTAATTAGCCTAGAGTTAATTATGTTAATAATATTCTTGCTGCCTGCAAACAATTTGTCAGTGCAGAAAACAATTGTAATAGCTGTAACCCTCGCGCCTTTCTGGCTCGTTCAGAAATAACGTGTCTCACACCAGAGCTTCCACATGTATGGCGACTCTGCTTTGTTATTAAAGCATGTCAACCTCTCCAAGTAATTCATAAAGTTTTTGTGATCCCATAGTTCCCCAATACCATTGACGTTTTTAGGCAATTGAAAAGCTGCTTAAAGGGATTGTGAAAAGAAAATGCACTTGACTCGGCTTAATTTTTTCTGCTTGAACGACCTTAAGAACATAAATCCCAAATATTTTCGCAATTCACTGCTTCTGGATTTTAGGAGACGCCTTTCAAATTCTCTTTTTGAGGTGCATCGCAAGTGACCATGCGCGCAACGTCGGTCGGCAGCGCAACAAGCAGTGACGTCACATTAAGAACATTTGAGAGTTAAACGCTCTTTGTGTATATTGTTCTGTGCAGCTGCAAACCCGATATTTTAAAAACAATGCATCCTTGATTTGTTGCCACAAATAGTTTTCTATCGACGTGACCGGTTTCGCGACCGCTTCAGTTGTCTGGCAACCACTGCAGCAGAACTCAGACCTACTGGCTGTTTGTACGGTTTGTAGCCAGTTTACCTGCTGAAGTTCACGTTGTTTTGTCGAATTCTTTTCGGAATCTTACCTTTTTATATCAAATGGCACAAAACCGCTCAAGCAACAAGAGATCGCAGCCATCGCACACTGAAGAAAAGGTATGCACAACGGGAACATATCTTTTCTCATATGTCCAATAGGCTGAAAGTGAAAAATTGCCTGCAGTGGAGGCTAAACAAAAAATGGTCTAATACTTGACATTAGCTCCAACTGGTGCACCTTCACAACTTACTTTATGCAAAGATCCCCTCTAAAGACCAAAAATGAGTTTCGGGGCTTATTTAAAGGCGCCTCACATTCCCCAATGTTTTGAAATACAGAGGCATGCCATTTCAGACTGGTGTGTCTACAATAATAAAAAGCACAAGGTGGAAATATTAGATGCACACATCCATGCAGTATGTGGCCCTAGCAAGGAGTAAGAGATAAGAAAATTGACACTCGGCAAAGATCTGCCCTTGGCTGAAAGGTAGAAAAGAAACCGCGGCTTCATACCGTAGACCAGTTCTCCTTTCCAGACTCCTGGCGTGCCATCTTATTCGAGCGCCTGCCAGCACTCTCTTGGGCAATGACTTGGTGTGGCGACCTCGATGGTGATTCGCACACAGTGATGCTGTGACGCCTCTCTAATTTCTGCTTCAACGTTGTCGTCGTGGCAACATTAGGGCTGTCCCCTGCAGTACCAGAGAGATCCAGTATTTATTTCTTGGCTATAACAACAAAATACAAAGTGGAAACAGGCCAAGACCTACTGAGGTGTTTGACATGGTACCAATCTACTGCCAACTATGAAGCTCGATTACACAGGGAGCTGCAACAATGAATTACAGTCTTTAAAAGAATATCTTGGAGAAACGGCTGGCTTTACTGCACTCAAATTTGGCACAAAGCCATCACACTACACCAGCAACACACGCCCAGTAACCAGAGTATACGTACAGCCATTTACATAATGTAGCAACAGCAGGGGCTGTGTCCAATAAGAGAATCGTCGGACAAGTCTAGGTGTCTCGTAGGGAGGTGTAAAAGAGATTTCAAAAAAAAAGAAAAAGAGAGAGAAAGATGGAGGGGGAGTACAACCCAAGTAATTAAACTGAGCTGGTTGAGCCTGGGACCTTGGTATAAGGTGAGGTGAGGAAATGCAGGGTGCTGGCATGTCTAAAGAAGGAAGATCACCACTGGACAGCCCACATTCAGGTAACCAGACAATGCCGGGTGTTGAAGGTGGGATCTGAGCCTGAAAGAGCCTCAGCAGAGTAGTTGCAGAGAGCATCATTAAACTTTGCAGGTGACACATCAGAGCTAGGAGCACTGGATCTGAAGGTACTGATGGCAGTAAAGCACCGTGTATGCAGATGGCTGTGAAGATGCCTAACGCAGTCTCCGGGGCAGAACCAAGACCACCAGAGAGAACCAGAGCTCTGTGGGCATGTGGGCTAGGACGTGCAATGGCTGCTTATGTTGTGTGAGGCCAGCTGGCTGCGAAGGCACCCACCTTGATCTTGGAGCACAAGCTTTACACAAAGCATCATGCCTTGAAAAACATCAATGATTGGAGAAAAATCGGAAAAAGACGTCAAGAACTTGGCATAGGTGTCCAGCAAGGCGCTGTACATTTGGCGCTCAAGCAAAGGAAGACCCAACTAGCCAAGAAAATCAGCGGGAAATTCCAGCACGACAGAATGGGCACATGATGCCACTGAAACAAAATAGTGCTTCCACACGGCCCGGCTATGCTGTGGAGTGCTGTACACTGTGGAATGGTGAAGGCTGCAGTGTCTCAGGTCATTCGAGAAATATTCTGTGGGAGACTGAGGCATGGTGATGCATGGCCGCTGAGAATGGCCCCCAGTCAGCAGTGGTGAGGTTTCGAGTCCGCAAGTGCTGCGAGGGCACGCCAGTCAAGAGGTGTGTCCGGACCACGTTCATAGTCACCTTTGTGGCGCTATGACTGGACGGCGGGGCACTGGTAGCAATAAGAGAATAGACTGACCCACCAGCCACGCGGCTGAACTCTACGGCATGCTCGCTTATGATTCTCAGCATGACCTGCTCCTTAGTTTGCTCTCCTACTGAAAGTGCATCTCACAGGAAGCTGCTACAAGCTCAAACTAAAGATAATTTTAGGACTTCGAGGGGACAAGACATCATTCAAGGAAAATTTACAGAATCCTCAAAACACAACCAAGCTGGCAAGAGCAACAATCTCTAGACTGATGCGCCGATATGCATCACAAAGCACAAATACAGTAGACTCACAATAATTCAAACTTTCGGTTAATTCAACACATTTCAAAATTTTGGTTGGCCCACTATGTTTTCGATGCATTTTAAAGCTGCTTCATTCAAACTTCTCCATATGTAAATTCAGTTAATTTGTACTTTTTGCTTGTCCTTGGTGGAAAATATAAGTTGCATCTGTCGCTTCTAGCTGCACATTTGCATTCTTATATCACTAATAGCCACAAATACAGCCTATTGCCTGCATACACATGTCAAAGCAAAACTGCGTGAGCCAACAACCGCGTGAGGATTGAGGAAGAAAGAAAAAAACCTGTTTTGGACTCTCATGCAAAGACAAAGCAGTCATCCATTTGTGATTCTTTTTTCGAAGTGTGAATAGCACTTCAGTATTGTGCTCGAATGTTGTATTACTAAATATATGTGAATGTTTTATTACAACACAAGTTGGTACATTGCCCCAAGTCATATTTACGAGAACTACTGATAATTAAAACTGATAATTCACGAGTCTACCATAATCGCAAGCACACACCCCACATCCCAATCAAGGTACCACATGTGGACCATCTCAACAGCTGCGACATCAAAAGCAAATTGGCTTTGGGCCGAAGCTGATAAAAATTACCATCCCTTCCTACAGAAAGTGGAGAGAAGCGTGAAGGCTGAAAGTGCATCCAATCGATCGTCAATCATTCACAGACCCAAATCGCAAACAGAGAACAAACCCATGCGGCGATTTTTTGCGCACTGAGTAAATGCCTCTACGAATTATATAAATGTATACTGATACGTGGTTTATGAGATAAAGGCATAATATTGGCCTCCTCCTTCATGATTGACGTGTGTGCTCTCTTATCTAGAACCATTCCTTTTTCACGATTTTCAATTTGACACAATGGAAGCTCGGTTTTACGCATGCACCGTGTATCCAGTGATCTTATCAGAGCTTTTCGGTCGAGCAGTTGGTCTATGGGGAAATGCATTAGTATTTTTATGATGATGATGATGATGATGGTTGGTGTTTAGTGGCGCAAGGTTAACTAGGGCAAAGAGCGCCAACGACAAAATTATTTAATGACACTGACGCAAATGTATATACAACTAAACAAAAGGAAATGAAGATGGCTGGGTGTATAGGCCCAGGATGATGATGTATGATATTGTCACGAGTGAAAACGAAGACAATGACGATGAAGAAGACGACAACAAAGAAGACGCAAGGCATGCGGCTCAAAGGTCATCGACACTGGCTACGGCGCCGAAGGCTCGCGACCACGGCACGAGCTCGCGCCGGCCACCAGCCAATCAGGAGCGGCCAGCGACAGCGACCGGCGGGCAGAGGCGATTCCGAGAAGAAGAAGAACACCAAGGAGGTGTGGAGCGTGACCGGGCTGCGCGGCGGTCGGGCGACCGGACCCGTGCCGTGCACCAGGAGGTCCTCCACCAGAACAACCTCTAAGACATCTTCTCCACAAGCAAGTCGTCGCGCCGGGCATCGGTGACGACAGCGGCGCTTCCAGAGAGCTGCGTTCCCCACGACGGTGACGGGATCTCGGAGCGCGCTGTACTACCGCGGCCACGACACACTACCTGGACATCTCAAGGCTACTTCGACCGGTGTCGGTAATCACTGCGTACCGTGTCTCATTCCTTAGTTCCCGGACTGTGACTCTTCTGCTATTTGAACTAATTCCTGTTTTCTATACCGCGTCCTCGCAGCCCCGTGTTGCACTTTCGTTTGTATCTGTTCATTGTGTGCATTCTGTTGTGCTTTAGGGGTATACAAATATAGCCTCGTCTAAAGAGTTTCTTCTCTAATTTATTGTTGTCACTCGAACCTGACAATATGTAAGGAGCTGTAAATATTTGAAGTCTGTTAAAAACTAAAAAACATGCTTAATAGAAAACATTGGGTTGTCAGACAAGAAGTATGATGGGTGTAGCGAGATGTGTTGTCTGCATAGTTCAGGAAAATGTTTGCGTCGTGTGGTGTTGAGTGCCTTGCATGTAATTAAGATGTGAACTACAAATAAGACCTCTCCACACCTGCTACACAAGGGTCTTGGAAGATCCCGTGAGAAGATACGAGTGTGTTGCATGTGTGTGCCCTATCCGTAGCCTAGCCAAAGCGACTTCTGTGTATCTGTTTTGTGTCAGTGGTGTACGGTCCCAAGTGTGGTTTTATTACGTGTAATTGGTGTTGTCTAATGTGTTGCTTGAAGTCAGTGTAGGGGCCTGTCATGTGTACTGTATTTGTGAGTGAAGCAGCAGCGGCCATTTGACCGCCGTCTCATTCCCGGCAATCCCAGAGTGGCCTGTAACCCGGCACAAAGTTATTTCCAGGTTTGATGCATATGCAGGCATAGTCTTAAGAACAAGATTTATTACATAGTTTTTAGAATGCTTTCTGGATGCAAGTGAGTGTACAACGACGCTAAGAGAGTCCGTGTACACGATGGACTTTAAAATTTGATGTTGGACAATGTGATTTAAGACAATATTGTACTCTTCTGCTGTGAATAATATACTGTTATGAAAGTTCGTTTTACAGACATGAAAGTTTGGTCCATGCACAGCACAAGACACAGCGGTAGCAGTTTTTGACATGTTACTGCGAAACTCTGCACACTGGCACTTCTCCTGCAGAAACATGAAATGCTGCCTACTCTTGGTGCCCTGTTTTTGTTAGGTTGCATAAAGGACGGCTTGCATGACACAAGCCGGAGATCAACGTCAATGACAGGTGTCTTGTGCATGTCTGAAAAGGGAACTTTGAGCTTGGAAGCTTCTTTTCAATCTGAGTGCGACAGGCAGGGACGATTTAAAAAGAGCTGCTGTGAGGATGCATTATTATAGTCAAAGTAAAAGGATGGTTAGAATTTTTTAGGCGTAGTGCAAGTCCATGTATTATTATATATATCCTCTGGTGATGTAGGGACCATTTATCGCACGTACTCTACATACAGATTTTGGACAAGGCTAGTGCAAGGAGTGCCACACACAAGGCGAAGCCCCAAATGCAGCAATGGGTCGAGCATTTTCAGAGCCGTTTTTGTTGCTGACCTATACACGACACTGCTATAGTTCAAGTGAGGACTTACCAAGGCAATACAAACAGGCAGGAGGAGTTGGTTGTCCGCACCATAGGATTAGTGCAAGAGGACTTTAAGAATGTTCATAGTTTCTAGGTATTTCTGTTTCAGCTGTCTCAAATGTGGGATGAATGCCAGTTTATTATCGAATATTAAGCCTGCGCTCCTTTTTAACAGGAATCGAAACGCCATTAAAGGACAGACAACCGATTTTCGTCGAGTATATGTTCTCTATCCCAAATGAAAGCCAGCATTTTATATAGCCCGGTAACCACAAGCAATCTATAAACAAATTGCCAGAAACAATTTTAATTTGGCACCAAACTTTCTGAAATCGGAAGGGTGGCGGTTCGTAGTGTAGAAACGACACTACAATATGTGTCCTGGTCATGTGACCTGCAAACCTAGCAGCTACTGTGACTGCTGAAACATTTATTCACTTATTGAAAACCTTTGAACACAAGTATTTGTAGAAGTTTAAGTTGTATATGTATTTTTTTAACATTATTTTTAAGACACGCCGCCCGTCGCCGCTGGGTTGCTCTCAGAGTGGCTAACTGAGCCGCCATGCCCAAAAATCAATGGCAGCGTTCAGTAAAGAGACCCAGTGAAGGAGCTTTGAGGATTCTGCCGAAAGATTCGATTTCAGTTTCCAAATACGCCAACGGCAACTTGAAAAACAGGACGCGCCCGGGGACAATTGAACTGCCTACATTCACCATAGAGTTTCTTACAATATAACTAGAGGGGAAACTGGCGCTGCGATCGTACGCCTCAATGGGCGTGATGGGTAGTTGTGGATTCGGATTGGCGTTCAATGGCTCGCGGAACTTACTATGAATTGCAGGCAGTTTCGTTTTCGTGTTGGATTTACATGAACGCATTTGCCTAGGCGGGGTGTTGGGAGGAGTGATCAAAAATACGTTTCTCCTTGAACTGCATGCCTCGCGTGCATTGACGCCGCCCTGAGTGGAATGTTTTATAACCAGAGTTGTGAATTGGGTGGGTTATCAATGCATTGCCGCACAGTGAGCATGTAAACACAAATGACGGCGCTCTGTGCGGCGAAGTTGTCTGCTAATTAGGAGTTGCGGCGCTGCTCATTCGGCAGACCAATGCATTGTCACAGCTGGTCAAAGCTGACGACGGTTACGAATCACTTGGAACAGCCACACCTTTCGTGCGAACGCCGGCTCCTACGGCGTAGAACAGCAGCACCGGCGGCTGATAGGAACGAAGCTTGATGTATGTCACTATATAACTTCTCCAAAGGTAATCGGTTTCTTTTTTCTTATGAGCACGAAAATTCTCTTACTATTATAAACCATCAGCGCCGAAACTTTTACAAGTAGTTTTTAAAGAAGTCCGCGTCCTGCTGTAGTTGGCGAAAAATGGCAAACCTGCTCCACAAACCTTCTCGACTCCGCGTCTGCTTTTTATTTAAACGCGCCGTTTTATTTTGTAAAAAACCAGTTTTTCGTCACTAACTTTCTTGTTTGCCATGTAATTTATAAACGGGGAACTGGGCAATAAGAGCTTTTTTGTCAAAAAACACAATTTGCGCAGCCATAAGCCCGTTTTAATCCTACGCAATCTGGTTCCTCAACTACCCATCATTCCCATTGAAGCGTAAGCGCCGCTGCCATGTTCGCGTTGACACTAGCTCCAGTTTCCCCTCTAGTTATTTGTATGAAACTCTATGACATTCACAACGTGAAGCCAGATTCTACCTATGGTTCAACCCAACAGATGGCGCCTTCATGCAAAATAAACTAGTGAATAAAAAAAAATAAAAAAAAAACATCAAGGATAGGAAAGCCTGCAATTCAAACTTTTTAAAGCTGGGGACGAGTTTTTAAATATCGCTTTTCATCTCGCATACAGACAAAAGTATGTTCCTGCACTACTGTATGTCATGGTTGCTAGCATTATTTTTGGGAGGACACATACGGCTCGCAGATCTAAAAATTTCCATTTAAAAAGTTCTAGGGCGTTATCAGCAAAACCGTTTCTCGTTAGGTGCCCTTTCATTTGGGATGGAGAACATATACTCGACAAAAATCGGTTGCCTGTCCCTTTAAGAGTGATGTCTGGATCCGGATGGATCCCACACTTCCTGGAGAACACAACGCAAGTACTTTATTCTGGCCACCATGAGTTTTTTTTTTGAAAGAATGCCATCGGTCCCACTAGGAAAGCTTTTTCTTCACCAGACTTTTTTTCTGTGATGGCACCATGTATTTAGGGGCTTTCAAAGTGATCGACTGATTGATTTGGGAAGGCTTTCCTGCTAGATCGGAGAGAAGAGGTGCAAAAGGAAAAACTGGCTACTGACTTCGGAAACACGCATTGTACGGTATATGTTATCACTGTGACAGGTCAAACAAAGTAGGCCAATAATATTTTAAAACAATTTGTAATACTGTTACTCTTTCAATGATACTTTTTCCGGGAAAATAATTTGATCTTTGATCTAAACAAGAAAACCACTCCGGAAAATGCACATACACATTAGAACATAATTTGGGCTGAGATGTGATTTTGTGAGCCCACAAAGATGGAATCGTGGAAGAAAATCGCAGGATTGAAAAATAACCTCAACAAATTTCATCTAATTTTGCAGCCGCAGCATCGAAGTGCTTTGATCCTGACAGACTAAACTATCAACTTGGAAATTCCGACTTCTGGTGCTACACAGCACCCAAGGAAAGGTACAACAGCACATTCAAAGCAAGACCATGCACTGCTCACACCAGACAAAGAACCCACCACTGAACATGAGGTCTCTATACCCACACAGTTTCTACCAATTTCTGTGGTGGCAACTAACTAGCCCAGTCTACTTCACTACTAGTCGCTAAAAGAATACGTGACACACACCCAAAGGAATGGCATACATACCACAGCTCATCGTTTGCTGCCACTCCAGCTTGGTAGGCCTTTGTGGGGTGCGCCGCAGTTGCAGAGGCAGCGAATGAGGTTGCTCGGCCATCGGCGATGTTGGAGTGTCATCCAAGTCATCATCCTGCACAAAAGTCACCACAGCTCCTTCAAAGCCTTGCCTGGGAAATCCCTCTCCCCACATCTCGCCTGTGTTCGTCAGAGGCTGCACAAATTCCCCACCAGCACATTATGCGAACACCGGAGCTTTGCAAGCGAACAGTGCAGGCCGACTGAGGGGAAGCAGGACGGGATGGTTGGAACCAATAAAAGTGTACTCCACCCAGGCCATCAATTAACTCAGCCTTTTCAAAAAAAAAAAAAAAAAAGTTTAGACTTTCTTGACCAGTCAGCCTTCAACAGATAAGTGAAAAACAGTATTACAATCGTATCTACTAGGCACTCACGATGTACAATGCCAAGTGCTCGCAAGTGCACTTTTCTTATTACTTACGTTGCAACAAAACTCCAGCGAGCTTTGCTTCTGGGACGCTCGTGGGATCAAGTAGTCCGGAATACATTAGCATGCGCAGCTAAGGCCGACGGCCAACAGCTGAAGTGGAGCGAAGGCAGTCCACAGGCAATTTCAGGTTATATATACGTGTACACCTCAAATACTATCTATTTCTGACAAAAAAAGAAGCAAAATGAGCTGCTTCTAGCAGCTGTAATTCATGTACATGATAGAAAAAAATATGTTTGGGTACACTTTTGATGTGTATTTCGTGACGAGGTAGAGTTGGAATTTGCAAACACTGGCAGATTTGTTCGCAGCAGTGATTTAGATGCATTTCAGTAAAAAAATGGGATTAGAGGAAGTAGTTTTTGTTATCTCCGTTTCTTGCTCTGCCTTTTTGTAGTAGACAGCCTCCATTTTGTTCAATTTTTGTATCAATGATAAACTGGTTATAGTGTGCTTCTGATTTTGCGACTGAGGATTGTTTGTCCCATTACGATCAATTCGAAGTTCCCATTGGGGACTAGGAAAACTACATATCGATCTCCATTTCCTAAAGTTCCCTCAATGCCTACCGAAATCTGTTACACATAGGAATTTTCCTAATTAGTCTTTTTCAAAACCATCATGATGATAATTATGATTCTGATGAAGTTTTAATTAGGAGCATGATCATGAAGATACTACTCTTGGCCACTGTTCATGTAGGCATTATCATGCTTTCTAAAAACAATTTCCTGACAAAGAAAAAAAAAAAAAGTTTGCTCAACACACCATCTCAGCGCGCTCCTAAATCTTGACCGCAACTGTCCCCACATAATTATTTGACGATTTGTAAATTCCATTCTTTTTTATTGATGCCTTGCACAAAACTTGCTTGGAAGAGCGCTCAGCATCTGCATGCTTGAAGAGAATGGCCAAAACATAAGCACAGGCCTCGGAGAATTCCGACCAAACAACAGGAAATTCCCTAAAGTCATCATTTTTAAAAACTGGACAAGTCTCAATTATGACAAAAGTGACAACTTGCTAAAGATGCCTTCAGAGATGGTGAAAGTCTGAAAAAACTTGTATTCGTGCTGCTACAAGTTTTTCAGTGAACATTAAGGTAAGCTCAAAAGTATTTTTGTGTCTCAAGGTTGCTGCTAATAATTTATTTTCTAATTAATAAGACAAAAATTCCCTGAGGATGGTGATAGAAACTTTCTCCCCAGTTTAATAAAACAAAAATTCTTTGAGGATGGTAATAAAAACTTTCTCCCCAGTTTTGACACCTTCAAAATGAAGGATAACTTTTGGAGGCCCAATTTCAGAAAGTAATACAGCCTAAAAACTGTAGATTGAATAGGGGGAAAAATTCTCTTCATGAGCCTCCAATTAAAAAAGAAATGTTTGTATACATGTTTTTCTTCAGCACACCAAATGCAGAAGAGCTCAGCTTGCCTACATTGACCAGGTCTTTCCTAGACATGTCAAAACCCAAATTACTTTTGGCGTATTTTTTTTCTTTCCACTTCTTAGCAAATGGGGCCAAAGACCAACAGGACATTACAAAACAAGGTTTGGCCATTATTCTCAACATTTTTTTTAAAGCCAAAGTTCCACCCGATGGACTGGTGGAGTGCTTAGTAAACGTTCTAGGGAAAAGGGTGGTAAAAGTGTGGAGCCATACATCAAAGCTTGATGACAGATGAAGGGATATGTCGGCCATTATCAGGCGCCTCCTAGGCTGTGGTGTGGAATCTGAGTCGTCAAGCCTCGTCCGGGACGTCTCCACTGCAAAAGAGAAAAGAGAGCATTCATACTTTATGAGCATTCATAAAGTACACAGTGCCGGTAAAGTGTTCTATGTCATATTACGCACTTGATGATGGGCATGCAATATCCGACGTGGGGCACTAATAATGCATTTAATGTCCAAACCTGCAGATTTGCATCTAACCACAAGCCAAAATCCAAATTTTTTAAAGGGCTGCAGTTTTTTTTTTTACTTGCCCTCATTTAGGAACTTTGTAATTAATAATATAAAGTTCCTTTTTCTGCCACCAACAATGTCTGCCTGGGCCTAACGCCAACTCAAAAAAACGTTATTTCTTGAACTGTCAGATTTCTCTTAAAAATTACTGGTGGGTTGAACTAAATCGTCCTACAATACGCCAACACACAGCCAAGAAGGCAGGTAAAAAGACTTGCTTGGCATTGATGCTATAACATCTGTGACAGCACTTCATTATAACCTGTGACATAATAGAAATAACCATTGGTGACTACAACATGGGAAGGGGGGGGGGAGAAGGAGAAGGGGACTACCTCCACAGATTTTGCTCAAATCTTTATTGAATGCATTAACAATACACATATATGCATTTCTGGTTACTCCTCCCCTTGTCTCTGTAAGCACCGAAAAAATGGTGTGGATACAGTCTTGTTCCAAAACAGTTCATATGTGCCAAGTCATGAAAAGGTGACTGGCATTATTGTAACAGCACAAAAATGTGTGTGCTGTGAAGAGTATACTGGCCCATGCCACCACTGGACATCAGTACGTCAGTTTTGTCTGTAGTGGACATATGTAGGTGTCCATATAAGAGCTGATTCATGTCCCACAAATGTGCTGAGGGCATCCGGTTGTAGCCCTTTTGTACGTCCCATTGGAATCTGGAAATGGTATATTTTCCAGGCATGTATTGAAAGGTTACACTTCATGCTCATATTAACCTTTAAAGGAAACAAGAAGACAAAATACAATTTTGTTTTATTCGAAAGATCAGGTGTTTTATAGTGCCCCCAGCACACTTCCGGCAAAAAATGATGCTTTTCTGACCGAGAAATTACACAATATAAGTCAAAATTTTGATTCTGCCGCTGAATTGTGTGTGCCGTGATGTCAGCGATGACGTATTCAGGACAGGTATTTGAAATGAATGTTAAGTATGTTGACTAGCTGGCTGCAGTGAATGGCAAAACATCTTTCATTGCTTTGTTTACTGTCGTCCTCTAGATGGCGCCACAATACCACTCAGGCCCAGTGTAAAGCACTCACTTTGTTTTTGACCAGATTTGCACCTGGCTTTTTGTTACGGTTGATAATCGTTTCGTGAAACATTGGGTATGCTCAACAAACAGGGTCATGTAAGACAGCGTTCTAATTGGACAGTTTTGTGTGAGACAACCCCAAAGTGCTGGACTGCTGTGCAGCTATAACAAAGCGTGCAGTACGCACTGCTGCTTCAATGTTTAAATGTTCATTTGTAACTCCAATTGTTTACCTCACCATTGTTACTGCTATAAAAAGAATATGCCTTAAATTTAAGCGTAAATAGCTCGTTCTGCATAATGTGCATTTGCTTTTGCAGACCTCATCCAATCGCAGAGCTGCCCATAATATGTCATAGGTTCTAATTGGGGAAATGAGTTAGTGAGTCGCATGGCCATTCTCTTTTTTCCTAATTATATAGCTTATTTAAGGAAGTTTGGATCAAAAATGGTATCAGTGTTATCCTAATGAGGCAATCTTTCAAATGAACCAAATTTGTATTCTGTCTTCATGGCCCTTTTAACCTTCACACAGTTATTTGTAAATAGGCATTAACATTAATTCAATGCACCTACATGACCATGCAAGTGAAGCTAAACTCGCTTTACCGAAATTTTGTGTACCCATATACTGTCAGCAGACTGCCTTGCAAAAATTGTTATAGAAGAGCAGTGCTTGAACAGTCCTGTAATTTTTACAACCAATTTTAAAATTTGTCACAAGTGAACGTCCGTCCCTCGATCGGGTGTACCACTTCCATGTTCGTACTTGGATGTCCGTTATGCAACCGTAAAAGTACATTTAGAAACATACATGCAGTGAATTTCCTCTGCAACATTTGCAAAATGAGATCAAGACCATTTCGTTCTCAGTCTTTTTTGCAATTCTTGGATTTATCAGCGTGGGCACTGCATTTGCCGCCGTGCTTCGGTTGAAAAATTATAAAAACCTCCCACCTCATAATGAATAATTATTGATCGACTTTGAAGAGCGCGGGTGCAGAGCACGCGTGTTGCTGCCGCCCCTATCCGGCCCAAGCACTGGCGGACACGTGTTACACGTGGAAATGGAGAGGAGGAAGAGAGCCGCTGCTTGGGAGCTTCCTGCCCCACATTAGAAAAAGCGGACTTCGATCAAATGTTTCCTCTCCTGCCACCTCGGGCAGCGTCCAGCTCTTCCAGGAACGCGGACGACTTTCTCCCCTAATTTCGCTTCCCGATGCCGTTCTGCCAACACGGTGCGATAAGGGCCGATCAGGCAGCGCGACTGGCCGCTGGTGCGGGGAAGGCGCACCCGAACGCGCGTGACGCCCGGAAACGCGTGGAAAGGGTGGCCCGCCGCGGCTCGATGAGAAGTGGCGGACAACGGCGCGCAGCGACCGCAGATTCCGGAATAAAACCGATCGGCCGAGGCCGCGCGCGGGAGCGAAAGTAGAACAGGCGCACGCCACGCCCAGCGAAGGACGCCCTGTGCTGGCAGGCTGCGCGGGGAGCGGCTCTCCCAGCGCCCCGGGAGGGCTCCCACGACAGCTGATCGCTCTCGAATCGCTTTGTGCTCCTCGACCGGGCACAGCCAGACTGGGCCCCCGCTGAACCGAGCGTTTAAGAAACCGCTTTCATAATACGGTGCCGCGGAAGCTGGACGGACAGCATGCGAGCCTTGAGACACGGCCGGTCATACTGGGTGCGCCAATGAAGCTGGACCACAGGCTGCTCTGCGCTAGAACGCAGCAGTTGCTCGTCCCATGCGATTATCGCTAGAGTAAATCGATTAACTCGATGGAGAGATGAAATGAGCAAAGAGTGCACCGAGGCATCGCAAGACAGGAATGGTTGGACGAAACACCATGCAATAAGACGCCCTAGTCCTGCAGTGGACATGAACGGGCTGATGATGACGAGTCGAAATAACGTCTTGCCTTCGTAGTGCGCATGCTTCCGTAGTGCACAGCCACCTCCTCCCAGAATCTTTTCAAAAGAGGGACTTATACACCCCCCCCCCCAAAAAAAAAAAACAAAAAAAAATATTTCACAACCACGAGCACCGCGCCCAGGGATTTATACACAACCCCCAACATGCCCCCCCCCCCCCCCCTCCCCACCTTCCAGGAGGATTTTGACACATTCCCAAAATCGAAATTCTGGATAAACCCCTGCCTTCAAAGAACTGTGCAAACGAGAATTTAGGCCTGACGCTAGGTGACAGGAAGCAAGCATGATCATAAGCCCCTGCAGTTTGGTCGACACACACAGGATGCGGGGGAATGGCAACAGGTGGACTAACGGGATGGCTACACAGTGACGGCAAAGCTCGGTGCGGGAAGAAAATTCGGGGATAAACAATGGCTCCGGATGGGAGCTGTTGGATATTTGGGGGAAAGTCTTGCGTCATCAAGCTAACTACGACGCAATGAGAAGTTCAAAACTCGGGGAATGCCTGCACAAGTTGGCCAAAAGCCCAGACGCTGGATACCCCGTATTCGTCTACGAGTGACATCCAGTAATGAACAAATGACCGGTTGCTGACTGCATGCTTCGCACTCGCGATGTCGTTTGATGGTGGGCATGCGTCATACGTGCGTACGTGGGTATTGGCCGATGCGCAGATGCCCTTACAGCTATCGGCTATGCCCTTCTCGGTCACCTCATATGTGGATATGTGTGCTGTGTGTGATGACATGGGTCCGACACGACGAAACTGTTCCACATTTCAGACAAGATCTCGATGCCCTTTCTCCGTTATTTCGTGCATATGCAAGCACGCGTCGCTACGCACAAGGCGAGGCGGCAGCTTTCTGTCGCAACGCGCGCTATGCAGACATCTCATAACGTCCAACGCTTTGCTCATAGGGAACAACTAGCGGCGTGGCAAAGTAAGGCATCGGCTTCGCAGCCGATAGGAGGCAGGTTAGACGCCGGCCCCGCGTAGCGAAAGCCTCAAATGGCCCATTGAGCAAAAATCACTGTCCTTCCACTCTGTGAAGAAGGATGACCATCGAAGCTTGGCGCAGTGCAAGGAGTGCACGAAACAAAACAATTTTTTTTTTGTAATTTGCGATTGAGCATACTTCCTAGCTAGTTAGCTGAATGAAACTTGGAGGATAGTTTTACTCCAGTTTTGTCCGCTTCTCTCCCGCGTCGTAGGCGTCTTACTGTAACAAACCAGCCCAAACTACTCGACCACGGAGGGCAGCAGTCAGGTCGCATCGGGCCGGGAGACGTCCACGTTGAAATCTCCCCCCAGCCGAACAGGGGTGTCAACGGTGCGCGGTGAAGCCTGCCTGCGCGTTCCACACTGAGTAGTGAGAGGTGCTCGTACACGCCAGTGCACAGCACATGTAGAGAGCGGAAGAACGCAGCCTAACAAGCGAGTAGACAAGCAGATAAATTCTCTATCGCCATCAACACAGCGGCCGGAGCGAGCAGCGGAGAAACGCGTAGGGGACGGATAGAAGCCATTCGAAAGCACAAAGCAAAGCCCCCTCCCCCCCACCCCCCTCGCCCTTTCCAAGCGGGGCAAGATTGCAAAGCCCTTCGACAGGGCGGGGAGGAAGCAAGGTGCCTAGGGCGTTCAACTGGACATCCATGCTTTCGCATTCACAACCCATAAGTGCTTGTGCCCTCGGACTTTTCTTCTGTTCACTAGGTGCTAAAGAAAAGGCTTCATGCAAAGGCGAAATCCAGTTTGCTAAGCGCGCAGTGCTTTCGCACTAAATATATCTTAGCTCACGTACATGACAGCACCGTGACGCCTCCGGGTAAGAAGTCAACGCCAGCGTAACTATAGCGACTGCGGGGATTTGGCTCCGCTCAGCTGGAAATCTTCCCCGGAGCCAGCTTCGCTAACTCAGTTACGATAGGGATTGTGAGTCTTGACAGCTTCACATGGCCCAGAAAATGGGGAGAAAGAAATGTTTTCGATGCAGAACGTCTACATCCCATGCCGAAGGACGCATGAAAATGCGCTCATTCAGTATACTGTTACTGTCACGGCAAAGACGAAGCTAGATGCTGCCGGGAGACGGGATCCGGCCAATATGGTCCCGGACAATTTGGTGCAAATTATTGCGGTTAATCAGTTCACCCACATCAGTTCGTAACTGATGGTATGTTCCCTTGTATTTATTTTTCATTCGTTACTATTATCATTCTTTTTTTTTTTTTTTTTCATGCTAGCTGCACTAGCCGGGATACGGCCCGTTTGTCACATGGCCTTTGGGCATAGGCCTGTTGGTAATAGGCCGGTAACATCTTCATGGGAGGATTTGTCACGGGGGGTGTTCGTCCCAAAGAAGCCAGGTAATTTGATCTTTTGTGTTGAATCCAGTAAAAGGGGGAGTTTAGAGGCGCCAAGAAAGCGGCATCCAGCAAGAGAGGAGGGAAGCCAGGTGCTTGGAAGAGGGGTGACGATTAACTACCCTCTGTTCCCGGGCGGCTTGGCTGTTCTCGAGCCGCTCACCAGAGCGGAAAAATATGGTTGAGGCTTCGAAGACTTTATGCTAATCAGAAAGGCCAGTGAAAGTCATGTGATTCGAGCCTCCTTTTTTATTTTTTCTCCTTCCGGCTGTCGATCCGAGGCTTTTCAGCAATGAATGCCAATCAACATGGGAAAAGAGGGTTGCGTGATACGTTCAATTCGAGCTTCTCTTTTGCAATGATTCTTTCCAGCATCGATCTGCGTCTGCACGCGCTGCCGGTCTGCCATTCTCGGCAGTCGCCCCCGGATATATAAACAAAAGGGCGCATCGCGTCATCCTCAGCTTGTGGCTGAGGATGTGACGACCAAGTGATTGTTAGGTTTAACGCGCCGACGCAACGCAGGCGATGAGGCGCGCCGTAGTGGAGGGCTCCGGATTAATTTTGACCACCTGGGGATCTTTAACGTGCGCCGAAATCTCGTACACACGGGCGTTTTTGTTTTTCGCCTCCATCAGAAAAGCGGCCGCCGCGGTCGGGAATAGAACCCACGACCTCGTCAGCGCAACGCCTTAGCCACTGAGTGTGACGACCATGTGACGAACGGGCCTACACCCGCATGAAAACGTGCAGTATGTGCATGATGAATGCCTTGCCATCCCGCTGCAGTCTCCTTTAACACCTTGAAACTTCAAAAATAATGCTAAAACATTCGCAAGATTCCGCTATTTCCATCACTCATCTAAAAAGTAATCGCTACAGATCACTCATCTACAAAGTAATCGCTGTTTACGGTGCCAAAGGCTTGACCTGGGACCATTTTGTCCGGTTTCCACTCGGGACCATATCATTCGCGCACACTTTGTCCGAGTCCATGCTGTCCTACACCCCTGGGCGACGACTGGTACAAGACAACCGTTGCGGGCTACCTCTCACCGAAGAGGACAAACAGAGCGAGTGTTTCGGCCATCATGGCACTCGGCCTTCTGGCGACACGGGAATATCCGAACGAAAACTAGAGACCTCGCAGCAGGCCTGGGCGAGGAGAGCTCGCTCCCCGCGGCTGCTCACGAGCGGCGAAGTGCGAACAGCAGACACCACGCGGTCACAGCTGCAGCTATTCCCGTCGCATTTTAAATACATTGGCTTCACTTCCGCACACTTTGTTTCGCTCCCAACCGAAGCGCCTTCATCGTTCGAGCCGGCTGCAGCCGCGCGGTCCACGCGCCGGAAAACGCCAACAGTGGTCAGCACGCAGGCTCGGCTCGCCGTGAGAAACGCGACCGCACGAGGTCCGTGGGAAGAGCACACCGTCCAGGGCGCAGTTGGACAAGTCCGCTGCCAGCCCCACTTTCTCCGTGCCTTGTTTCGCGGGCTAAGTGCCGGCTCAGCCAGACCCAGCCGAAGCCAGGCGAGAAGTGTATCGCCACCCTGGGCGCTCCATGCGCGGCCCTCCTTGCATAACTGAAAGGAACAGCACCGTTCTGCGCAAAATGAGACTGTCACGACGCTCACGATGATGCGCGCAAAGAAAAGAACCGCCGCGGGAGCACGAAAGCCCCGCTGCCGGCGTCGAGCACAAAGACGCGAAGAATAACCAGCCCTTCTACACGCCGCGGCTCGGCCTGCGCGCACGCAGTCCCGCTGGGCCGTAACAGCGGGTAGCAAGCCATGACGGCAACGCACCGGCGACTCGGATGCTCCCTTCCGGATGCGCGGCGCGCAGGCCCGATTTTCGCTCGCCGTGTCAAGTTGAATGCCCGGGAGGCTTTTGAGAGCGAAGAGGCGCAGTGAGCCCGGGCGTTGCCGGTGACAAGTACAGGTAACAAGTGCCTCACAGAACAGCCTCTGTGCTACATAGTCATGGCGACGTATACCAGGGAAAGTAGCTCGGCAGCGGGTTATGCTGAGCACGCACGCGGCTTTGCCGGTTCCACTTCAAGCGGAGGGGGAACGCGGAATACCCGCTGTTCACGAAGTGCCCGGCTCATCCAAAACCCCTTCCCCGCTGGCTTAGCTAAGGCAAAGAAGGCGACACGAGAAGACGAGACACGGCAGGCAAAGATATCTCCAAGCCACGCAACGCCCGTCTGCACTGCCGCGCTGCAGCTGGCTGCAGCGGGGCGAACGGTAGCCGCGGTTTGCAACTCGGTCGAAGCCAGCTTCCGGCGGTCCCAAAGCTGACGAGTCCTGCGCACTTTCCTGCCTCCACGCGATGGCAGCAGCAGCAGACCCGACTGTGGGCGTGCGCAGCCCGCCGAGAAAAGAAAGCCCTTTGTACATCGGCAGGCGTGCGCTACGCAGCCTCGGTCTCCAACGACGATGTGGGGAGCTTTCTCACGTGAGCCCTCCTCGATGGTGGCCTTCGAGACGCCGATTTCAGCTCGCGACGCGTGGCCGTCGCGGCAGCAGCGGCCAGACAGACCGGCGGACAGCGTCGTGACCCGAAGGGATCCGACAGCGTCACGCTCGCGCGTCCACCATTGTTCGCTAACACAGCCGCCAAGGGGGAACCGCGTCTCTTTAAGGGCCCCCCGCTATTTTGGGAACGCGAGTGGTTTGCGCCTTGCATCTGCTGCTGCTGCTGCTGCTCGGAGGCCGGCCCAGGAAGGCCCCCGGGGGTCGGCCGGGTTACGGCGCTGCTCGGCGCAGCACGGCCCTGCTGCCTGGCCAGCAGCCCTAATGCGCGATATGCGGGGTCGTAACACAACTCGCAACTACGGTGCACCCTGCAAGGTCGCCCCTCGCGCGGGCCACACGTTTCGGAATGGCAACACTTCACGCAACCTTGCCGCAGTAATTAACAAATTATGTCTTCGAAACACCATACATTAAGGAAATTAAGGTTTACCACTTTGAGAGGGCTGTCAGCACTTTTTGACATTACAGGTGCCCTCACGCCATTAAAATACACATCTACACTTCGTCGAGGACAGACATGCCTCAAATCACAGCTTCCGGTACACAACACCTTAACAACCGCGTGGGTTCGAGCTAGTTGGTAATCCATTGTACGAATTTCAAGCGCAAAAATTCAGACAGGGGACTGTCCCGTTCGCTCCCTGTCCGAATTTTCGCTCTTGAAATTCGTACCAAACAACACGTCCCCCTGTTACCGTGCAGTGTGCTCAGACAATTGATGACACCGATCGAACCAGCGCGTGGGAACTGGACTGGGCCTTGATTAGCAGCGCCCCCTAGAAGGCCATTTCTGCGGCACGTATCAGCACGTAGCAGCATGGGTGGGGTCGCCTTGTGCGTTTATATCGCGTGAGTCCCCTTCTTCCCTCCGAGGGTCGGTCGCGGGATTGGCCCGGTCGCGTAGCAACTATCCCGCGTGTGACCGCTTCGATTCGAGTAAAGCGCATCCGTATGGCAGGGCTATACCGCTGAAAGCTTCCATCCCACTGCCGATGCAGCTCGGTGGGAACACGACCACGCCGCGAACGTAGTCTCTTTAAACGAGGCGAAAGCTATCTATACCGCAACCAGATCGACGCTGCTTTGCGTGGTCTAGACGCTGTCAAAGACGATGTAATTCGTTTGTATTGCCAGCAGAACGACAGTTACGACCGCTTTCCGCAATCACTGAGGCTTACCACTGACACCCATCACCACAACTCCAGTGGTCAGCCAAGAAATACCTCGAGTATTAAAAAAAAATGTCCCCAAAGCGTTTACGTGCGGTCCCCGGGGGCCTTTGTTTGAGTTCAGCGCAAGACAGCCCATTGCTGAAGGTGGCCTTCTTCCAGCGCCTTCACGATGACTAGTGTACAGGCACGGCGCCATGTAATAGAATTAACGGCACGCGCAGTGGCCCGTGACAGCGCGTGCCCCCTTTAAAATTCAATACTTGAACTGCAGAAAGTCGGACGACCCGCTTTGGAGGTCAGCGTTCGTGCGTTCGCAGGGATTAATCATGAAAATGGTCGACGCTACGGGGGGTCACATAACAGATCCATGTCCACACTGTACGGCAGGACGCCTACGACGGCAACCGGTTTACGCGAATCCACGGACATTAAAGAAGGCGCTACTGGTCGAACGTAATCCTCGATGGCGGCCGGCGGTCGTGACTGCCGCATCTGCAGCAGCCAGTCGGCGGCACGGGTCAGGCGCAACGAGGGAGAAACGCGGCAATTTCATGACCACTACCTCTCCCTGCATGCGGCGAACAAAGGTGGGCTCGTCAGCCTCTGCGCAACCCGTGTACACGCCATGGAAGTATACAAGGCGGGCGACCCGCGCGCCGGCCACGGTCGAAAAGCGCGGGCTACTTTTTTACAAAGCACGCACACTGGGCAGGAGGGCGCAGTGTGTACGACGAGCAGTTTTCCGCGAAGCTTTCCTGGGAACCCCGGGCTCTTCCTGAACAGCAACAAAACCACGAACGCCCGCAGCGTGGTCGCCCATCGGTCGCGGCACGACGACGCAGCGGCCCGCGAACGTTTCCCTGTCGTCGAGGGAGCGCCCCGATGGCCACCGATAGCGCGCCAAATGAGGCCCCCCGTGCAGCGCGGCCGCGCTGACATCCACTTCATTCGTCCCGATACACTTCTGCCGCTCGCGGCAAACACCAAAGACGATATAGCTTGTATCGTGTGGGCGTATCAGGACTATCGAACCAAGCACACTGCCTGGACCGGCGCGCCCCACCAGAAAAAGCGGACCACGAAAGTTGGCTTGGGAGCAGGAGGCCGCGATGTCAGTTTTTATGCAGCCGTCGACGTGTTCTGCCGCAGCTGATGGCTGACGAACCACAGGATTAGCCAGAATAAGCTCCCAAGAAGAAGAAAAAAAATCCAACTGTTCAGTCTCTGCTGGATAGCGAATTCGATGACCAGGGTAAACTGACGCGCTTCCTGACTGCGCTGGTTGAGTCATAGTGCTCAAATACATCACGCGTGCAAAGCCACCGCCTCCTGTATTTTTTTTTCCTTTCTACCGCTGACACCCGCAATTGGCGCCGACTTCAAACCAACACTTATTACAATCACCTCCATCTCCACCACATATCCCCTACTAACTACCCACTTAACTGCCCCCAATGCGATGAGCCTAACACCACAGCTCATCTCGTCTGGACGCGCCCCGCCAACCCTCCACCACCCAGATCCCCTACCCTTGAGCAGTGGGAGTGCGCGTTGCAGAGCTGCCAGCTCGAAGACCAGGAGGCCCTGATCTCTCGGGCGAGGATGGCAGCCGCGGCGCGCGGCCTACCGAATAGGATAGCCGCCCACAGCTCCTAACTCTTTTTCTCCCCTACCCCGTCCCTGTTGTTTCAATAAACGTTTCTCTCTCTCTCTCTCTCTCTCTCTCTCTCTCTCTCTCTCTCTCTCTCTCTCTCTCTCTCTCTCTCTCTCTCTCTCTCTCTCTCTCTCTCTCTCTCTCTCTCTCTCTCTCAAAATAGAGGAGGCGATGGCAAAGCTATGCATGTTTTCGTACCGCTACCACAGGCACGGGGGAATTGAAGTTCGTATTTTGTTTATTTTGTGGTCTTCAGGACGGTGGTATGGAGACGAGCAGGCCGTTCCGTTGACCCCCCCCCCCCCCCCCTCCCGACCAAGATCCAAACCTGCACGTGTCAGTTATGCTAAACCCTTGATTTCTTGCTAACCTGGGAGTGGCCCGACGGCTAATAACGGGCTCGTTGGAACCGCTACGAACAAGGATTCACCGCTCATTGACACCTTGCCATTACCACGCTGAAATGTAGATCATGAACAAAACCCCCCTTCCCAGTCTGTCTCCAGGAAAAAAAAGAAAGAAACAGTTTTTTTTTTTTTTTTTTCAAATAACTCGTAAAAACAAACGCCGAGACTTTTCGTGCCCCCTCAATTCGCAGAAACGGGATAAACGTTCTCGGGCGGCGTGACTCGCGCTCAGAGCCGACGGCGCAGTCGCAGGCCAGCCAGCGGTGGGCCGATTGGACGCGCCGACTTCGGACCTCGTCAAAGCAGGACGCCAAAAGGCGCCCGAGGCCCACGCGTGCGGCACGCACCGCGGCGGTTCTGAAGCGGCCGCCGCGGCCAGATTCGCCGCGGGGTCGTCACGCCGCGTGACGGGACGGCGGCGCTCGGCGTGGGCGAGATCGCCGCATGTGCCGGAAGGCGTCGACAACTCCGTCGCGCTCATCAGGGCTGCCGCCGAAACTTTCCTCGCGCTCGACTTTCTCTTCCTGGCACGCGCGGGGGCATTTATTTATCCGCCTCCTGAACCGCCGCGGGTTGGCGGCCGAAAAATAACGCGCGCAGTCGCCGGGTGATCGGCCGAACAGGACGAGTTTGAAACAGGGGGAGATCAAGTGCTGTGCCCGCCTCCTTGCTTCCAAGGGACGAAACCGCGGGCCTAGGCTTCGAGCGACGATTATCCAGTGCAAAGCATATGGCGATCTGTGTCTTCGGAACAAACGCCAGTGGCCAAGCCGACAATCGTGAAAAGAAGACTAGCGCATAGGCCGATGCTTCCGGGCGGAAAGCGTAGCTTGAGCGCGAACGAAATTCCAACATGCCAGCGTTATAACCGCATAAGGAATGTGTGCTTTGTATTGGCTGGCAGATCGCAAGCCGAATAAGTTACGCCGCATAGAGGTCGCCATATGCTACGACCGTCTCACCCCGCACTGTTACCTATATAAGCGCAGCACGTGCGTGCGATTGAGAGCGGCGACGCACCACGGAGCCGTTACAAAGACCGTCGAACACGGCCCTGATTTAGTACACAGTGACGCATTACATCGAAGGCAATGCGATATGTGGTGCAGGCTGGGAACCTCTTTCCCTCTCACAGTCACCTCACCTCACCAGATAAACCAGTCCGACAAAGAAAGCCAAGGATTCGCCTAACGCGTAAACACGTCAGACATACACGCCCCCGTCCTGGGATCATCCGCAATCGGCTTTGCGTGTCGACGCATGCGGGTTAAGACTAAGCTGCCTCGTTACCGACTTAAAGGGGTCCTGAAATACCTTCCGCCGATGCATGGATGTACAGCCGGTAAAACGCTTGTCTATAACAGCGATTTCAAATTCAACCAGCTACATCCGAAAACTGCCGAAACATACTCGTTCCAAACATGTCGGAGGCAAAAGCGAAGGGCTAAGACTTCAGAATTCCGCAGTAGTTTTATTCAAATCCCGCTCCGGCGGGGCAGGATAGAGCTGAGAGTACGAGCGCTGTGTTATAGACAAGCCTTTTACCGGCTGTACATGTAACCAAATAAGACAATGTATTAGCAATCTCCTCCCGCAAGAATTTTGTTAAAGCGATGAGTGTTAGCTGAGAAATCGTAAATCAAAAACCGCGCATTATCGTCGCGCCGCGTTTCCTCCGCCTTTCAACTTACTCTCCGCTGTTGACGGCGCGCAAGCCTTCCCTCCCGTGATGCTGCGCTCCTCGGCGGTGACGTACTTCCGCTATCGCGCTGCTCATACTGCCGTCTGCTACGGGCAAGCTTTGTTGACACCTTGAATCCCTCACTCCGCTCAAGGCTGGAAAAGCGAACGAAAAATCTGGCCGAATTTGTGCGGCGGCCTGGCCGTGCCCTTTCGCGGTGTGCGTTGCTGCAGGGCAGCACGTGACTTTTAATCGGCGGCGAACTCGCAGCCGCTCGGGGACGATCGTGCGCTCGGTTCCTCATGCCCCTCATGCACCGCGCACTGTTTATCCAAAAAGCGCCGTATCAGATGTGGCCCCGCTGGTGCCGGGTATTATTTTGCGGTGGTGGTAAGTCCTGCCGGCGGCATGTGAAAAAGACATTTTAAACCGATACAGAACCCGTGCACAAAACGCTTCAATCATGTGACCAGTTCAGCTTGGGGCGACGCGTGGTGGAGAGCGGCAACGTTGGCAAAACATGCTCCGGCGCGGCTCTGAGCTTTTTAGCGCTGGAGCGAGCGCCATTTCTTTGACAATCTCAAACATCGGTTGCCTTGGCAACAAGGCACAAACCGCCCCAGACGTCAGTTACGGTTGCGTGATCCCGGTTCAGCTCGGGGCCCCACCTCGCGACATGTGGGCACTGCAGGCCCACTCCCATTGGGAAGTGTGAGATGCGTTTGGCATTACAGGAGGCGATGGTGTGTGTGTTGTGGACGCCTTTGTTTCGCGATGAAATGCGACGTTGTGCTTCTGCGGGTGGATAGTGCTTCCCATGGTCTGGATTATCTTTCTCGAGCGACGTACGACTCAACCTCGCATGGGGTATGTGCAGTGTGCGTGGCTAAAAGCCATCTCGGCTTGCGCGCCAGAGTTAAGTGACTTGCTGTTCGTCCCCGCAACCGCGCGCGAGGTGAGTGCCGAATTTACGAGTGGCAGGAGGAGGCAACCCATCGTCTGTCAATCGCGGTTCGGACTTGCAACGCACGTTGTGACGTTGTGTTCGTTCGAAACGCATCTCTGGATTGTTTGGAAGTTGGATAAAATGTATGCGTCAAACCCCGGCATTCGGCTCAGGGCGTTCTCTGCGATTGCACGAAAGAAGTGCCACAGGGCTTCAACGCTTTCTTTATGAAACGTACTCAGGTAAGAGAATATCCATGTCGTGTTATGGCCGTGTTGCATTCAATACGAACGGTTAAGCGTTTGTTTACACTTGTTTCGTTTGTCGTAAAATGTCCAAGCACTCCGACACTCCGCTGGCAGATCAGCCGGCGAGCCGACGCTGAGCAGACGACTCATCTCTTTGCCGGAAGTGCGTGAAAAAGCCGCCAAATAGCAGGATGTCTAGGTCATGACGAACATCTGGGAATCGATGATGTAGACATGTGAAGATGGCGGCGTCCAAAAACACGAAGGAAAGGGTGAGAAAAAAGCGACAAACTTTGCAACAAAAGTGTGAGCTTTCCGCTGCGCGTAAAAGAGTAATACTTGGCCCAGATGACCTTGACGACCCAATCTAACGATTGCGCTACTTCATTTAGTGTGCTCAAAACGCCTTTCAGGGCCCCTTTAAGTGGCAACAGAGGAAGGCCGAACCGCACAAGCGCAGGGTCCAACTCAGGCACGCAACAGCTACTAATATAAACAATATTAGCTTAAAATATGGAACGAGGACCAAAACGTCAAATACCGGGGACGCATCCTTCCAGTCCTAACAAAGCCGCTGCTCGGAGTGCATCGGTCGTGTGTAGTATGAATGATCGTACAATCCGGGAACGCTGGGAACGCTGATTGGCTACAGCATTTCACGGGGACCACCAATAGTGCAGCCGTACTGTTCAGAGCTTCGTGCGTCACAAGGTGCGTCACAAGCAGTCTGCGGCACGTCAGAGCGCGGCAGTGTAGCGGCAAGGAAGCGGTAGGTGAGCACGGAAAGAAAGAAATGATCTTTGCTGCGTGTTTGTGCGGCCCCTGCTTTACGCAGATGTGTAATATTTGGTATACAGTGTCGTGAAGGGGTACTCTAGCGATTGCGCGATTGAAATGGCGACCTTCAGAAGCCTATTGGCCCCTTTAAGCGCATTTTTCTCCCTAATGCATAGCGCAACACTTACGGATTTACAAAATCTTAACCAATATCAAGAGAGTGAAAGTTACGCGCTTTTACACGGTCGATGACGTTCCTAGCGTTCAGTAAGCTAACCTAGGAGTGGAAAGTGCATTAAGCTGTCAGGTTCGCCCTTTAGCGCGCGCGGACCACACGATTAGAAGTGGACTTGAGCGTAGTGGCGGGAAAGCGACCCGTCAACTCCCATTCATGTTCACAGGCGCGCGCGCGCGCACACACACACAACGTGCCCAGTTTCCCACAAATATGCCCACAAGGTCCCGCGGATCGTTCCCTCTGGCGTCACCCATCGCATACGAGCGTCGCCCGAAGGCTTTCCTCGCTTTGCTCCTCGCACTGTGTACAAACGAAGCAAACGTGGCCTTCGGCAAACCGAGTTCCAGTCAGGCTTCCGGCGGCAACTTCCGGCCGCCAAGAAGCTTCAGCGTATACAAAATATTACAAACGCACCGGAGACTACTGTTGACGCACTTCTGTTTTCGCGACTCTGGAGACCACCTAGCGCGACAAATGCGCCATTCTTACGGCAGGCGAAGAGCCGAAGCTGCCGAAGGGAAGCGCTGGTCGTGCCGCTCCACCGAAATTAATATCTCCGCGGCCATGCGTAACGTGCGCGTCAGGTGGCGATGCTACACGAGTCGGAAAGCACCGGACTAATGAGGTGCTAGGCGACATATAGGCGCGCGGAGGACTCTACGACAAAGGTTGTCGTGAAACTTTCT
The DNA here is from genome assembly GCF_048455015.1 of Haemaphysalis longicornis. Taxonomy (NCBI): domain Eukaryota; kingdom Metazoa; phylum Arthropoda; class Arachnida; order Ixodida; family Ixodidae; genus Haemaphysalis; species Haemaphysalis longicornis. Next base: position 390,413,320 of record NW_027526203.1, read on the forward strand.
AGTGAATAATCGAAGTAAACTTTTGTCCAGGAGTACGGTACTCCGATGAGTTTTCTGCGCGCGGCGTCTGTGGCGAAGTTCCTCGTTTCCTCTGGTGCCGTTCGCTTGCCATCCAGACATTAGGCGAATAAGCCGATGCACGCGCCATTATCTACCGAAGTGAAGTTGAAAGGGACATTGAAGTGTAAAGCCTGATTGGCCTGTACCGGAGAATATTCTGCCAAAGACCGCGAATACGAATATACCCCTCGCGGCACGGCGTGAAAGCGCCGCTACAGGCATTTTCCAGTAAAACGATTTGTGACGTCCAAATAAGAACAGAGCGTTGTTATTTGTACGTCACTAAAGTTAAAGTAAGGTAGGGACAAGTAAATGTAAAAAAAAAGTAAGGGACATGTAAATGTAAAATATTCTGCTGAAGGCATTTATAAAAACACAAACCTCAGCTAGTAAGCATTACAAAGCAGGCTGGCGCATTATCATTTCCGTATGCGGGTAAATATTTCACATTGGAGCACAAGTGACGTAAAAAAATATGCGGATTAACACGAACGCTATCGTATCTGAAGTTACTGCTTGCGTCTATATATGTATATTAAAGCCAAAGGCAAGTAGTCAGATTATGACTGCAGTCATTTATGCTGTCCGGCGGTAGCCAACTTTACTACGGATCCACTGCGCCCTTTTTTTTTTTTTTTTTCAACACCTTCCCCCGGATGGCACCGCAGCACGAGAGCGCTAGGCTGGGTACAGGACTTACTCGCCACCCGCTTAGCTAGCTATGTGCCCTTTGACGTCACGCAAGAGAGAGAGAGAGAGAGAGAGAGAGAGAGAGAGAGAGAGAGAGAGAGAGAGAGAGAGAGAGAGAGAGAGAGGGGGGAGAGAGAGAGAGATAGAGAGAGAGAGAGAGAGAGAGAGAGAGAGAGAGAGAGAGAGAGAGAGAGAGAGAGAGAGAGAGAAGGAGACAAACGGCCAGATTTAACTTTCTATACTAAAAACACATCGTAGTAGAGCAAAAGCCGAAAGCACTACGACACGTATCTGTGTAACATGACATCACTCCACACAAAACTGACGACTAATCCCCCCCCCCCTTTTAAAGGGACACCAAAGGCTGAACAAAACTTTGTTTTAACTGAGAGATCCTACGCTTCGTAGGATCTCTCGTAGGATCTCCCCCCCCCCCCCCCCCCCCCCCCCCCCCCCGATTTGCCGTTTGGCACTCCGCCGTGCCGGACTCATGCAAGTCTGCCCTCCACCTCCAAAGGTTGCCGACCCCTGGTCTAGAGTGTAAACGGTTGGCGCTAGATGTTCTCACGCTGGGAGCAGTAGCGTTTACGTCTGTCTCCAAGTTACGGCCGACCGCCGAGAACGCACGTTTCTCGGGCCGTCGCCGTGCCGCGGAGGCTGGCTTGGAATTTGACTGACGGAACGAGAAATTCTCTTGGACGCCCGAGCGCTCGGTGTGCCCGCCTGCACCGGACACCCAAACCCCATCAAGCCGGCCGCGAGCGAAGCCTCCTCCAGAAGCAACAATACCGTTTCAAATATCGGGCACACTCGGCTGCACGGCTAGGCCAACGTAGAAATGCTGGGATAGGGTCGCTCAGACGGGCGCCTTCATCTCACGTCGTCTTGCGATCACGTACAGCTCATATCCTCTTTTCTCACGCCAACCTAGCGTGAAATACACTCGCTTTCCGTACCCGCCAGCGGCGGCGGGTACCGAGACCAGACTGTGCATGCACGCGCAAGCACGGTCCGGCGGGAACGAACGAACGCGCGCATGCGCAGCCGCGTCCCGGTACCCGCCGCCGCTAGCGTAGCGTATGCTACCCGCTATGCTAAGGCGCTCTAATGAACCAGCAGGCTCCGTCCGCAGGCGAGATTAGAGCAATAACGGGAAGAGCAAAGTTTCGACGCAATGGGGCGCAAATAGCTTCTGCCGCCAGCGGCGGAACGAAATCGACCACTGCCGTTACGGCAGAAACGTGCGACCAGGCCGCATCGACCCGCTTTTCCTCGCGGATATTGTCGGTACACGCGAAAGGAATAACGGTAAAAGCGAGCCAGCTGACAGAAATGCGGCGCTCGAACATCGGCGGTGCATAACGCTAAAGGGCGATTCACGCGGCGGGCAAAAGGCTCCGGAAGCGGCGGGCCGCCGAGCAGCGTCCTAGGAAGGAGAACGCCGCGGCGCCTCGCTGCCCCTTCAGAAGCGCGGGATCGGCTCGGGGTTGCCCAAACGCGCCGCGCGATAAGGACCGCCGCGAGAGAAAGGCGGCCTAATGAGCACTCACTCGGGTCAACGAGGTCGTCGTCGACGTCGTCCATTGCACAAGCCATGGGGGTCGACGCCGCTCGGCCCAAGCGCACCTGCTTACCTGCCGCGGGCAACAGCGTCGTCGTCGTCGCCACCGCCACGGGCAAGCACGCGCATCGCGTGGCAATTTTAAAGACGTTTCTTTCTTGGGCTACCTAAACCCAGAAATTTTGGTCTGTCTGTATGTCTACCTGTCTGTCTGTGACTCGATTCAGCCACCCGGCCAAAGTAAAACAATGCCTGCGCAATAGTCTTGTATAGTCACAGCTAAATGTACCCGTCTAAGTCCGGTGTAATGTTCATACTTGTGAACAGTTGAAGAAGAACAAGACATTACGCAAATATAAGACAACAAATTAATACAGAAGTGATATTTGCAGTGTTCCTTTATAAACAATCATACATGCTTGACCTTTGCGAAATTAAATACTTCATCAACTGCAGAAAAAAAAAAAATTCACTCCGCCGTCGCCTGCTGTCGCCCGCACCACTATAGCTTCTGGCGCCATTTTAAGAAATCAACCGGCAACAGTTACGAAAGGTTCCACTAGATAGGTTACACGTTCTGCTTGCAACGCACGTGGAGTAGGGAAACGCGGTTCTATAAACGTTGAAGTAGGGCGCCTCGATTCACGCGCGTCTTCGCCGTATACGGCAGCGTTGGCATCGAGAGAGTTTGGAGCAGTGGAACGAGAGGTGAGCGGGAAAGCGAAGGAAGGCATTTACTTGGCAAAAGTCGATAAAGACTATCGTCTTTTGACGACATTTGCAACGAAAGAGGAGCAGATACAAGGCCAATTTTTTGGTTCCGCGCGAACTTCCTCTTTCACGCGCCGACAGAATGGTCGCTAAGGTTATGCCACTGGCTGGAACGAACTTCAGCCGCGGTTGTAGCCGCTGCGGTGTTCAGCAGGTACGCTGTCACGTGTGTTTGTGGGGCAGCGATGGCCATTTCGATAATCGTCCGAAATGGCCCGCCCGCGCAACGCCTTCCGTCAGGCCGAGAGAAGGCCTCCTAAGCATTCGTGTCACTGCGGTTATCGCTAAGTGGAACTTATAGGCGCTCCCAGGACGACGCCTAGCCGCCCGTCTTCAGTGCAGATCAGTAGGCCCTTGATATAACAAAGCAAAGTCGCTTTATTCGAAGTTCTTTACGGTCCCAACTACGGAGCAGAGGGAGCGAATCATCACCGGTTTTAACGAAGAACAAATTATTACGAAGCCGTCCCGGAGACTTCGTTGTAGGCAAGGTTCACTGCACTTCTTTCATTTGTCCCAGCGCATTTTTGCGCCGCCTTCTTGATTCGCATAATGAACCAAGCACCTCAAACTAACACCCGATTGTCTTACAGCCATCAGGAGACCAGCTGGTGTCCACTTTTCTTTTCGGGAGCAAGCCATTGCGTCGCGCTATACTAAGGATAAAAACGCCTGCGATGCGCTCTCTGAAAGGGAGCTCCGTTGCGCCACGACGTTGGCGACTTTTGCGAGACGGATTAGTTCCCTTATTTTGATCGAAAATGACTAGTGAGCACGGCCACTCCCCCAGGGCAGTCGTCGTCGTCATTTTAGTTATGTGCACGGCGGCACGAAGGCTGCACGCGCTGTCCGAATCCATGCTTTGCCACCAAATTTCCTCATCCCGTCCCTTGATAGAATCATGGGTCTTGTGCCCCCGCCTCTCAGTGTCCATTCCGTTACGCTGGCGGTGGCCCCCCTGCTGCCACTTCTCCGCATCACATGCCCCGCCACTGCCTTCTCTTCCACCCGAGTTCGCTCTCCAAGACGCTCGCTTCCTGTCTCGAAGCGTCACTCCCATCATTGTTCCCAAGGCCCCCCGGGCCGAACTTTTCTTTGAAGGTGCTTAGCAAGTCCCCAAGTTTCTGCCCTAGAAGACGTCACCGGGAGCACGCATTGGTTGTATCCCTACACTATAGCGACAGATGTACAGTCTACTGCTTTCCAGCGCGTATAAATTCTACGCTTGAATTCTATGCCTCCAGAGTACGTGTCATCATTAAAAGGAAATCAATCATTACAACTCACATGGACGGCTGTTGCAAAGAAGAGAGAAACGCTAGTTGGCGACTGCGTATATAATACAGGCACGACATCCACAATCAAGGCGGTTCTTTATGTTTTTATCTGAACATGCTAAAGTATCGTGCGTATAGGCGTGCTAAAGTAGTATGACCACAGGTTACCGTGGCCATGATACTTAAGCACGCCCATTAGTTCTAGGTGCCGAGTAATGAACGAATTAGTGGACACTGAATAGCAAACTAATAGTTACACGGACAACTAAATTTGACCGCTCTGCTGTACCTGTAGCCTGTAAAAGGCCCCTCAAGAGCACACTTGTCACTACAGCGGCACGCGCACCTCCCGTCTGACTGCTGCGCCTGAAAGACGTCGCTTTGCGAGCGAAAATTACTACCCAAGCTCAAACCCAGTAAACGGATCGTTCCTCGCAGCGTCAATCTGACCCTCAAGGTCAGGCAAGGTCAAGCCAGCGCCTCGTACGGCTGCGCTGTGAACGCGTCTATTCTACTGGTCTAATCGCTAATTTGTTCCAAGAGGAGGGGTGCGGAGAAAGGGATAGGGGCAAAGAATACGGGTGTGTGCCATCAGAAAATGATACAAGGAGGCGCTGGGCGCATCATAGTTCACTCCGCGCTCGCGCTTAGACCGGCGAAGGCGCCGAGCAGCGACTGCGTTTGGTCTTGCGGTGGAATTGTGTGCGCGTTCACTGCGCGCTCTCAGCGAGAAAACCGAGCCCTCGCTCGACAAAGTTGGTGTAACTGCGTTCAACCACGGCAAATTTCTACCTAAATTCTGTGTCACCTCTATGTGTGTGCTAAAAAGCTTCGCTGGTCATCCACCTTCATAGAGTGGAATGGCTCACAATTTTCCCCCAAGCTGTACCTGCTACGCATTAAGAAGGCAATAGAAGAGACTAATTATGATATCCGGTTTACATCTGTATGGGCCCTGATGACTCCGCATAAAGACACAGTTCCAGTGCACCGTCGCTGGATTGATTTTCGCCCTCCTTGCTGCAGTGTCATTAAAAATCGAATTAGGCCCCGTTTCGTCTTCGTACGACATCATCCAACATCATCCGACACGCCTGTCGGATGAGGTCGGACGTCGAGGACAACTTCTTTCGAGGAGCAAATTCGTTCGTTAAGGTTCCTGCAATAGTGAAAGACAGGCCCGCGGTCGCACAAATCGCTTATACCGCCTTTAAACCACGCATCCTGGCAGAATGAAAGCCTTCACTGCCGGTTTCTTTACGAAGGAAGGCTTGGCGTTCACAACGCCGTCATTATGTCGACAGCGCTTGGTCAAGTTGTGCCGCCTGACACCAACTACATAAACGTTTTTTTTTTTTCGATTATGGAACCAGCTGTACTTTTTCTCGATAAGGCCTAATTACCCAGCAAGGAAACTGGAATATGGACTTTACAAGCTGTGGTCTTGTGTAATATGCAAACCAACGATGGCGATCGCCCCGTTTAACTCGTTCCTGAGGCAGTGGACCTCGTTACGACGTTTAAAAGCATGAGCGCTGGTTTCTAAACAGCCATAGCATTAACTCGCGGTCTCAGCGCCATTTCGCACGACCAGCGAGCCGAGGCGGGCCACAAAACTCGAAGGTTTAATTACAGCGTGAACCGGAAGAGAATCGCTAGCCTGCAGAGAGCGTCCCGTAGGATCTTACTCCGTGGGCTGCGCTTCCTTTACACACCTCGCAGTTGCACACGGAAGCGCACTGGTTTCGAAGATGTTCCGGCATGGGTGCCTAACCTCAAATCCCGTTCTTCGGCGCTAGTGGGAAAGGGTTGCTCTTTTTCGCGGGCAAGATGAGGCACGACGACGAGGGAAATTTCGGGCTCGTCCCTGCTGCCCGCATTCGAGCAGTTCGGTAGCGGACGCCGGTGCAATGAGCGCAAGATGGACACCAGCGTTAACTACAGAGTTACGAGGTGAAGCTGGGGGACCACGCTACTGGGTGGGATTAACGTTTTCTAACCCCTCTTTTACGCCCTTCGGACGCTGTAGAGTGAAAAACCGTTCTCGTGTGCCTGAAAACCCGATCTTTCCAAGCATTGGGGGCTGCAAAAAAATTTACATTTACAACTTCGGCCACTATCTATCGCACACGCAGCAGCCTGCAACGAGTAAGCAGACAGCGTTGATTTTTCGAGTGCGTTCAAGAACCTCGCTCGAGGGAGTGCATTTCGCGCGTCGTGGCTGCTTCCTGAAAGTGCAGAGTGATATTCTTCCTTCCTGAGCATGGTACATGTCCGATGAGTGGCAGGCCTTCACGCCAGTTAGGAGACAGCAAGGAAGCGCTTTGTTCGCTTTCCGCGCGGCACTCTCGAAGGCGGCCCGCCATGACGGGATGAAAGCAGCATGACGGCCGCGGTGAACTAGGGGCGCTATAAATACCGGCGGATGACGAGGCTGGCGCACAAGTGGCGCCCTTGAAGGAAAGAAACCCGAGGCTGGACACAATCCCGCGAGCATCGTGACCGCAACACCTCGGGCGGCAAGCAACAAGGGCCCGCGCTTCTAGTTCACCGTACCCGCGCCGAGCACCGCGTTCTCCCTTGCAGAGTCCTCCACAGGGCCGGGAATCTCGCGAGATCGCGCGGGCCCCCTTTCAAGCGGGACGGTGCGGAAGTGATGCATATCAGAGACGCAGCAAGGACGCAAACAAGGGGCGACGACGGGCACGACGCAGAGAACGCTAGCTGCAACGACGCGCACTACGCATTCCCCTCAGACCGGCCGAGCAGCGCGCCACTTCTCTGCGCCCTGATTTACGATGCGAAAAACGCCGGCGGCCGCAAAACGCTCCTCGCGACCGCAGGGAGCGCGCCAAGGTCCCTACAAAACAGGCTGCCGCCGCCTGGAAAGCAGGTCCGCGCCTCAAAGCCGCCAGCAACGAGTGCGCTACAGGAACGCGGCACCCACGGACCACCGTAAAAGCACCGCCAGCGAACGTCGGCGACGTCGCGCCAGGAGCGGCGGCGACCGCACTTGTTGCTGCAGGGTACATGTAGCGCCCATCCGACGCGACACAACTGTCCCCAAGGTCTGCGCGACGCTTCGCGTGCGTGTGACCGCCCTTCTGAAAGGCCGAGGCGGGAAAAAGAGCGCTCCTCTTGGTAGCGAAAGGCGGCTCTCTGGTAGGTACCCGCAAAGACAGCCTCACGCTTGCGGGCGTGCGCCGCGATCGCCCAGAAAGAAAAACCACACAACGCAACAGACGACTGAGTGTTTTGGAAGCTCCAGAGAGATACCGGAGCACGCGAAAGAGCAGAAACGTGCAGTCATCCCACACGTCAAGCACGCGAGTGTCAAAAGGCCCTTACCACTCGGGGCTGCATATGCAGGCGAAAGCGGGCCTGTTTACTGCGTGTGCGTTTTGGTACTAGAACGCGGATCGAAGGCCCGACAAGTTTGAGCAAAGCAGCTGTCACAGTCGGCGCTCCAGGCGACCGGTACGCTGCGGAAGACAGCGCAGCGCCCAGCTGGAATTCAATCACTCGGCCGGATGCCTTCGCGGGCCCTGCAGTTCATTCACTGGTGCACTTGCTAGCTGACGGTCCGTGTACAATCGGAGCAATAAAGCCGAAGAACAGAAGTTCAATGACACAACCACGCCATACACCAATGGTCCATCATTACAAATAGCTAAAAAAACGAAAGAAAGGACACCGCGCGACGTTGCCCTCCCCCAACCCCACACGAAAGCGCGAGACTCCGGATGCGGGTTCGGGCAAAAGGAACGGTCGGGGCACGCGTGGTGCGCGAAATGTCAACAGCCTACGGGCCGGAAAGAGCCGCCACAGGTGCGTCGCCAAATGCGCGAGAACCCGGCACGTCATCCGACACAGCTACACACACGCGCACACACATACTTAGTGGGGAGCGATAGCTCCTACGCTTCCCGAAAGGTTCCGGCGAAGAAGCCAGCAAATTATGAACAATTTGAGCCCCGGAAGGACCTGAATTGTCCGGAATTCACTAAACGACCACTATATATCTTACTAAGGCGGTATTTCTGAACTAGAATAAGTAGCGCCCGGACGACTGATTACCAAAACTTCAAGACAATTATCTAATTACTGATTTCTAAGGAACGTGCATAGGGAAAAATGGGGGCATACATAGTAACCAAAACTACCCCCCTTTCGGAAAATTCGGGATACGGCTTGTGGTTGCACAAACGCGTCCCCAAAGAACGTCCAAAAATACATTAGCATCTCCAGGTCACATTGTGCGCCTAACGTCAGTTGCGGAAAATGACGTGGAACACCGATGTATTTGAGGGCCAACATTAGAGACGCATATATATACTAATCACAAGCCACATTACGAAGTGGGGCAGATTTGGGTCATTATGTTTTAATTTTTTTTAAATATAAGCCAGTGCCTTAAACCCAGCAATTAAAAAATAAATGTACACATTTTGGAAATCGTCTGGCGGGGTTACGTGTTCGATCGCCAATGTCCGGTTGGCGCTAAAACAAACATGAAAAAAATACAGCATTTGTGGAGCTTTTGTGCATTTGTGGCCGGAGCTTTATTTTTAAAACCCAGTGGCGGGTTAAAATATAAACACATTGCGCGTGCGCACACCTTACTCCCACTGTACTACGGAGGAACACTGATCAGCCCTGCCCACCGAATTCCCGACCCTGACCATCGGTTTGGAACTTGCAAACTATAAGCCGCAGTTGAGGTGTGGTGGACAACCCGGAGGAATTATACCGCTCAAGAGTTCGCCTTCGGGGAGGAGGAGGATTCCACCGGACTCATCCCTATGATGATGACGACGCCATGAATTACGAACGAGAAAATGGTTTCCACTCGGCCAGGCCTACATCATATGCCCTAATAATAAACAACCACGCCTGTTCGACATCAGCTCCGTGAACAGGGGTGGGATCAGGTAGGGACAATTTTTCCCTGCTCACTAGTACGGAACCGCTTCATATCAGTGGACATCGACGCTCCGACTTCGCTTTGGTTACTAAAACGCCGCTCGTCGTCAAAAAGTCGCCATCGGTTTCGGTCACAAAAAAAAAAAAAAAAAAAAAAAAAAGGAAACACAGAAACTGAAACCGTATTAACCAAGCAAAAAACACACAGCTCGGCTTCACGCCGCCCAGCGTTTAGCAAAGGCTTTGGCCCTACAAAAGCTGAACCTCTCTCCATAGTCCTGCAAATTTACATAATCCGCGGAAAGGGAAGCCAGGCGCCCTGCAACCGGGAGCCGGCGACTGCCCCCCCCCCCCCCCCCCCCCCCCCCCCCCGCCGCCAGCGGGGAAAAGTTACGTGATTAGACTGCGTAAAATGGGCCGTCTGTCAACTCGATCGTCACACAGCTTGATAAGCGGTCGTTGGTCGACAATCCCGCACTTACTCGCAACAGATATGAGACGGACGCACTGAGGTCGCCAACCATGCAAAAAGGCTGTGGGCTTATCGGAGACACCAATCTTACCAGCTTCGTGACAAAACAAACGGGGGGAACAGCTGATTCCGGAGAGATTCCTCCCTGCCGTTTGTTTGAAACGCTCGCCAAAGCTGAGCGCTGACGAAAGCGCGCTTATCAGACCCCAGTCTCAGCGAGCGTTTCGTGCGGATTGCACGTACGAGGCAACCTCTCCAGAATTCCGGCCCCGGCCAGGCGCAGATGGTCCACATTGTGTTCGTGTTATCGACGAAGCAACTACTGGAGCCCGGGGGAAGGTGCAGGTCAAAGACAGCAGACTGTACTTGAAAAGGTTGTGGAACGCGCCTGTTTTTAATACAGTTTATAATAGTAAAGTTGCACTGACGGCTGTTACACCGGTGCAGTTGACTCAGTCGAACAAATGTGCGCTTGATAGCGAAAGTCAAAAATCGCACTTAAATTAAGGCCCATCACTGACGACGACACGCCTACAAGGTCCGCTTCATTTTTTTTTTTCAGTCTCCGTAAAAAACAACACAAAAGAACAGTGCGAACGACTACGAGGGGAGGAAGAACAACCAGAAGCGGGATGGCCAGGCAATGGTTGCATACGAAAGGGTGATTGATACATGCGGACGAAGTAGCTTCCCACAGTTCCAGCGAATTATCGCAACCCCCGGAGGCCGAGCAAACTACCGAGAGACGCGAATGAGGCTGCAGCAGCAGTGTTGCGCCGCCTCATTTGCACCTGCGGCTGCCGCTGGCAGACCAACGCCGGCAGCACGCCGGACAGCTGATACGAAGCAACGCGAGCAGAAAACGACGGGCTAAACGCCGTTCCTCGAGCGCGCATCCCGTCCCGTCGTGGCGTGACACAGTACCTGGGACGACGTCATCCTCGATGCACTTGCGGAACTCGTCCTCATCCTCTTCGAAGTCGAGCCCGAGGCCGACATCCTCGTCCGATTCGACTCCGCGGTCCTTCATAGCGACCGACGCGCGCACACGCACACAGCTGGACGGCAACGCAAGTCTGAGCGGCGTTCGTTCCGCGCGCGCCTCCAGGAGGGGGAAAGGGCGGCGCGGAGAGCGCGACGACGTCTTCGTCCGCCGCGGACCTGCGGCGACCGTTCGGACGCGATGTGGGTCAAGCGAAATCTCCGCCTCTGACCCTGGACCGGCCGACGTGACTGCACTGGAAGAAGGCGCGAGATAAGCGGCCGGCAGAGACCGAAACTGGGAGAAATGCAAACGGCCGCATATGCACCACAGAAAGCCGGCCTTGACAATGGTTCGCAGCCGAAGGAGAGATCCCGATCAGTGTCGCCGTGCCCCGAAGACCTCGTGGCCGCCGTGCACGCTCCCTCGGAAAAGATACGCCGCCAGCACCATCACTGGAGGAGCCCAACTGACCGCCTCTCCGCTGAAGGCTTGGAACTGACGCTGCTCGCTGCTGGCGCGTTCAGAAGAGTACAGCGCCCCATTATGGAACCGAAGGGCGCTTCACCACACGACCAACAGCGCCGTTGGGCACGGAACCGCTGCTCCACACGATGCGATTGCGAGATCGTTGGTAGAGCGAAGAGTGGGTCCCCATAGCCGCACCAAACCACTTGGAGACAGCCGCGCGGTGGAACCGCTCTTCTCGATGAAGGCGCCACGAGACACGAAAACGTCGCAGTACTTCCGACAGCGCAAATTATTGCAATGCAATCCACTGCGGAGGGCCCCACAGCTCGGAGTTGCTTCTATGCGTATAACAAACTTGCGTCCAAAGCCCGGAGAAACCTCTATTGAGTGAACATCAAATGAAAAAAAAAAAAAAAAGCTCGAAAATTATCCACGTCTACAAGCCATAATCATTCCTTACGTCAAAAGAGCTTTTTCTGCGTTTTACTTCTCTGAATTATTTGTATTCATCACCATGCATTTTTACACTGTGTTACTTGGATTTTAAGTGTATTTTGAGCGAAATTGGAACATTTTTTTTTTATCCTAGGCTTAATTTCCAGCCGGTTTTATTTTCTCCGTGGTTTTCAACTGCTTTCTCAGTTGATCATGCTGGCTATTTCAGACAATCTTTAAAAACTCACGCTTCGAGCAGAAAGCAGGGATTAATTTAGGCCACCCGGGAATCTTTAACAACGTGCACGTCGCCATCTCGACCTGACACGAGCGTTTTGTCTAACTACGAGACTACATGGCAAAGTGGCAGCTCAATAGAAACACTTAGCCCCGTTGTTGCTACGACGGGCTGAATAGATGACAAACCTCCAAATCGAAGTGCAAGACTATAGTCACTGTACCCCAAAACGGGAACAAATGACCCAACAACCTGCGGTATACAAGCCGTGAATTGCCTTTACACGCTGATATTTCAGATATCAAAAGTGTTAACAAAGACACTTAGGGATTGTCAGCTGCGAGCCACGGTTTCTCCATGGCGAGGAGGCGGCACAGGTTTGCGCTACTCTGTCAGGCTACCTCTGTTGTCACCATTCGACCTTTCTACTTTCTCCCTCTCCCCCCCCTCCCCCCTTTTTTCCGTCCGTTTTCCATCTGGCAGGGCAAAGTAAACACGCGAGACGACGTGGCGCGAAACGTGGCTTTCCTCCCCGAGGCTATGCCCGATGCCCAGGCCGCTACCACCACCTCACAAACATACTGATTAACGTTCATCTTAAGCGCACAAAAAAGAACACGGACACAGAAGACAGGGACAAGGGCTTGTCCCCGTCTTCTGTGTCCGTGTTCTTTTTTGTGCGCTTAAGATGAACGTTATGGAATACCAATTAGCCCGAACGCAAACCCTTATACTAGAGGCGTCACGCTCGAATTCCTGGCACGTTTAGCGCGCTCTTCCCTTGGTGTGTGGAATTTTAAAAAGTATGAAATACAGCCGTCCTTTGCGTAATGCAGTGCAAACAGCCCGATGAATACTGCAAACACCTCTGGGCACATACAAGGTGTTTTAGGAAAGACGAAGTAATTAAAAAAAAAAAGCTTTCGGAGGTAAAATTGTTTTTCTTGCGCGAAGTGATCAGAGGCCGTGGCGGACGCAATAAAACGAGTTCCAGTTTCTGTTTACGGTAACGATTAGCTCGGACTTGTTAATTAACCTTTAAATTGTTGCAGTTAGGCGTGAGATTGTAATGTGGAAATTGTAGAGGATCATCAGTGAAATCGATATCCAGCGTTAGATTTGCAAAAAATGTAATTTCCCGCAGACGTCACACCTAGAGCCACTACGTAGCTTATTTGGTGGCTCTAGTGACATTTATGCCGCGTGGCTTTATCTTGTCTCGAATGGAAAGTAGCGCGGGGTACGTGTGACGTGTACAGCTCTGAGTGACTTCAACACGGGGGGGGGGGGGGGGGGGGGGTCATGGGGTCATGGCTTTGCGGCGCTTTGTATACCCGCCGAGCTCCAGACGAGCGCGTCCGGAGGACTGAAGTACTCGGCCCATAGGTGTGCGGGAAATTACATTTTTTTGCAAATCTAACGCTGGATATCGATTTCACTGATGATCCTCTACAATTTCCACATTACAATCTCACGCCTAACTGCAACAATTAAAAGGTTAATTAACAAGTCCGAGATAACTGTTACCGTAAACAGAAATTGAAACTCGTTTTATTGCGTCCGCCACGGCCCTTGATCACTTGGCTCAGAAAAAGAATTTTGCCTCCGGAAGCCTATTTTTTAAAATTACTTTGTATTCCCTGAAACACCCTCACACAAAGCTTTCAATCGGGCAGATATTTCAAGAAGACAAGTTTTTTTTTTCTTTTCTTTATTAGGCATTTCCTCTGGATACAATAAAGTTACTTCCTCCTCCTCCTTGTCAAGCGTCTTCGTCTGAAACGCATTTAGACCCACTGCTGATGGGTTCCTGTTTACGGTTTTCTACAACACAGCTGCCAAACTTCCGGATGCCCTGCCGCTCGTTAAATGAGCAAGGTTAAAACTGCCGCTCCTCACTTTTGTTACCCTTCAGGCGGGCAAGCGGCCATCTCAGATGCGGCAAGCCTCGAATTCAACAGACTTTCCCTCGAGGTCCCTTGCAGGTTGTTCAAGTAAAGCTTCTTTCTACATTTATACATTTTCTAAACATTCTAACCACCGAATTTATTTTTTTATTTTTACAAATCCATGATGCTCAAAAGTGATGGGAATGCTTATACGAGCACTGAAATACTGGCTCCTTGTTCCACCCTTTTCTAAGAGCGGGGGAAGGTGCGAGAGTAGGGGTTGCTAAAAATCTACAAAATGTGGTAGGTGGCACAACGGCGCTTAAGTGCTGTCAAAAGCGAGGTAGAGTTTTTAATTCTGCAGACAAACGTTCATCCATTACATGGTGAACGTCGCTGAAGGCGGGTAAGATATCTGAACCAGCGAGGAAAAATGTACTGAATCCCAATTCCTCACATCGGCGAAACAATTGGCCACACTGAGTGTATGACACTGCGTACACCAGTGTAGCCAGAGTGCAAGGTAAAGAGGCACCTTCCTCCCACCAGTGAGGGGCCGAAATGAGGATCAGGATCGGCACACTGCTCCTCGTAAACGCAATGTCTTTCGTTTTCGGGCTTCCTCGATGTAGTCTGGAAGCTCCGATAGCCCGTCAATCCGACACTGGACGGGCAATACGGCCTTTTTGACAAGACAAGCACTACGCGGTCTTTCCACTCGAATAGGGATACAGCCACGCCCGCTCACAGGCGCGATGACAGACGCGGGCTCGGTGACACAAGGAGGAAACAGCAGGAAATCCCGAAAAGCCGTGCCCCGACCATCGATGAAAACATAACGCTCAGACGAAGTCCTCGGTACGGCTCCGATGCGGCAATCGTGCGCGACTGACGCGGCAGTGTACGAGGCGGTGCGTGCCCGCGTAACGCACTTCCCAAACAAGCAAAGCTAACAACGCAGCCCATTCGAGGAGTGCGTTACGCGTATGACCTACATTCCAGCCGTAAGAAATATCCGACTCGTGCGAAGGCCAACCACCGAGCATTTCTCTGCCCGAAAATGTGCGCGCGGCCGATGATTAACTCTTACTCGACTGACGTAATGCGTAGCCTTAGATTGCCTGTCGAAGAAGGCATCGGCGCTCCGCCGGTGCGTATAGTCATAGCTCATAGCGGCATATATTGATGGAGTAAAGTGACCGCGCCTCTATATTGCAACTCGCCCATTCCATTACTTCATCACAGTACGAAATTCGTAGGGTTTGTTCAGACCTGCATATTTCCGCAGTCTGCTGTTTCATTTTCTCCGATTTTCACACTGATGCCTTTGAAAAGCCATTACAGATTCCGACGTAGTATGAAATCTTGCGCCGAATAAGTTACCTTTGTTCGGCTGGTTTGGTATAAAACACAGGAGTGTAGAACAAACACGGCTGCCGATGCTGGGTGGTAGGAGATAGCTTACTTCGGCCCGTAACACCACCACTGCGAGAGTACAAGGTCTGTATGGGAAGAGTTACCCTTAAACTCGCCCAAATAGGAAGTTTGCTTTCCGACAAAGCATTTTTGGCTTCCCTGATCAATGCATACACCCAGGGGTAGCAGCTGCGCCTGCCGGCGTTAACATTTTAGAAAGAGTTAACATTTTAAAAAGTGAGTCTAGAGGCAAATTTTAATTCCAAAGTTGCACGCCGTATAAAAGTACGAAAAAAATAAAAAAAACGAAAGGACATTCCCGCGAAAATTCCTTGGAAAAAGAAAAGAAAAAAAGAAAACGGAGCTGTATTTATTCGGACCACACAAACAAAAATTAAGCCCGAACGCGAGCCCGCGCTGATAACGGCGGATGCGAGCGTGTGACGCGATAAGGCGATGTCCATGTGCAAGATCGTGCTGAGGTGCGGAACGATTGAACGAAGTGCTAGTCCAACAGTTGGTTTGAAATTTCCTTATACTCTTAAAATCACAGCTATGCGAATCTTTACCGCTTGACAATTTTGCACATTAATAAGTTTGTACAATTCTTGGGTTTGAGAAGTTTGCTCACCTTGGTTACGAATTAGAAGAACGCGTACGGGTCGGGGGAAAAATGCAACTGATAGTTCGGATGAGGGCAGACTATCACGCAGGGACCTCGCTGTACTGTAGGCGCACGAATCCATTCGTTCGCAAGAAAGTTCTATCGGCCGGAGGGGGCGAGCAACAATTTTCGGCCACACGACAGCAGCAGTCTCGAAGAAATCACATCCACGCACTAACGCACAGTAGTACTCTGCGAGAAATACTTTTGGTGTGAAGGTGCAACGTTGAACCCGAACATCGTACGTGGTGCGTGTTCCACTTAGGTGCGGCCGAGGTGTAAAAAATTTAAGAAATACATTTTTCAGCAGCAAACGCCTGGTTATCGTAGATAGTTATCTGTAGCACCTCGATTTTTTCTCGTTTTGACAATAGTCGGACTTACCTTAATGTGGCAAAAAGCAGTGCAAATGTGTTTTTAATAACATTTATCTTCCAACCTCCTCCAAGTTACCCCCCCCCCCTTTCCCTTCGGCTTCAGGGTTGTGTGACCTCCTTCAATGAACAGCCATCAATTCAATTTTCGTCTTGCTCAGGCGAATTAGCTCCAGGGCGGAACATGCTCGATTGTGGGCTGTTCGGAGGAAGCTCCACGCATGAAATTTTTGCACGTTTTACAAAAGTCACGCAAGATTACAAAAATCAACTCCATTATGCGCATACCCTTTAACGTCGCGCTTACCACTGATTTCACTCCACAGGTCGAGGTCAAGATCAGTCAGCTCGCTTGAAGCCTCGCTTTCCGGATCTTGTGATAGTTAACAGAGGAAAAAAAAGAAAACACGCCGATACGGCTGAGATGCGGACAGAGGTAAGAGACTTGACACAAGAGCTTTTAACTTTTCCGCTAATTATGTCCAGCCGATACACGCCCAAAAAGCCACTGTAGTACGACTTTCTGATGTTCTGCACTCCAGAGTGAAAAAATCTACCCCGTTTAAGAAATATTCGCTATTAAAGCGAAGCTTTCTATTTCTCACCGATTGCGTATGTGGCGTCGAAAATGCACTGCAAGAAATAACTTTCTCTGACGATGGTGATTATCGTGGGTGAAGTGGGAAAAAAAAAAAAAAAAAAACCGCTTCCCGTGGTTGAAATAGAACCTGGGTCTCTCGCGTTGTGAAGCCGACGTCTATCCGATTCCGCCATTCCGACACCTTAGAAGCAGTTCGGATGTGGAGACGGGTTCATGGACGTGCGAAATTAGACCGAAAGAAACATGCACCCCTCCGTCTGACGACAACGATGGTTGAACGCGAAGTTTGCTTCGTGCGAAATCAAATGGCGAAGCGTCAAAGTCAAAGCCACTCCGACCAAAAGTCCAAACTGCGTGCGAGTCAAAATCCATACTCAGACTACAATCAAGGCATCCCTCACGAGAAAGCTTCGCGTTCAACCATTGTTGGGTGCATATTCTTTTCGTTCCATCCATCCCCAGCTTTTCCACTCAAAAAGCCAACCGCACAAGCAGCGAACAACTCGTGACTTGTAACACCTCGATTTTTTTTCGTTTTGACAATTCTCGGACTCGCCCTCCAATGTTTCAAAAAGAGGTACAAAGGTGTTTTTGATAACTTTTTGTAGTCTAGCCTGTCCCCACTTCCCCCATCCCCTCCAGGGTCTTATGACCTCCCTCACTGAACAGCCATCAATTCAACTTTCGTCGTGCCCAGGTGAATTACCTCCGTGGAGAACATACTCAGTTGTGGGGTGTTCGGAGAAAGCTCCACGCGTGAAATTTTCGCACGTTTTACAAAAGTCACGCGAGATTAAAACAACCAACTAAATTATGCGCATACCCTTAATACCCTTAAGACATCGCGCTTACCAGTGATTTCATTGCACTGGTCGCCGCCATGATCAGTCAGCTTGGTTGCAGCCCCGCTTGCCGGATCTTGTGCAGTTAACGGAGGAAAAAAAAAAAGAAAACACGGCGCATGCAGCTGAGACGCGGACAGAGGTAAGACTTGACACGAGAGCTTTTAATTTTTCCGTTAACTATGCCCAGCCGATACACGCCCAAAAAGCCACTGTAGTACGACTTTCTGACTTTTTGCACTCCAGTGTCGTAAAATCTACCCAGTTCAAGAAATATTCGCGTTTAAGCGAAACTTTGTCTCACCGATTGTGTATGTCGCCTTAAAAACGCAATACCGGAAAGCCAAATTTCTCTGGCGATGATGATTATACGTGTACGAAAAAGAAGAAAAAAAAAAAGCTCTTCCCGATTGCGTCATTCCAACACCTTCGAAGCTGTTCGGATTTGGAACGGGTGCATAGACGCGCAAAATTAGACCGAAAAAATGATGCACCCCTTCGTCTTACGACGGCGATGGTTGAAGCGAAGCTCTCGTTCTTCGAAGTGAAATGGCCAAGGGTCAGGGTCAAAGTCAAAGCCGCTGCGATCAAAAGTTCAAACTGCGTGCGAGTCAAAGTCAAAGCTCAACGAGTCAACGTCCAAACCGTCTGCGAGGCAATGTCTAAACTCAGACGACAACCAAAGGAACACTCACGAGGAAGATTCGCGTTCAACCATTGTCATTGTTAGACGGAAGGGTGCAGGATATTTTTTCGTTCCTTTTTTTTTTTAAATAAGCCTTAACCATCCCCACGTTTCCCGCTCAAAAAGCCGATCGTTGATGCTTACCTGTAGCATCTAGATTTCTTTTTTCGTTTTGACAATTGCCGGACTTACCTTCCAATGTGGCAAAATGAAGTACAAGTGTGTTATGATAACTTTTATAGTCTAACCTCATCCCAGAACTCCCTTCCCCATCCCCTCCAGGGTCTTATGACCTCCTGCAATGAACAGCCATCAATTCAATTTGCGCCTTCCTTAGGTGAATTTGCTCTGTGGCGGAACATACTCAGTTGTGGGGTGTTCCGAGAAAGCTCCACGCATGAAATTTTCGCACGTTTTACAAAATCCACGCGAGATTAAAACAACCAACTAAATTATGCGCATACCCTTACGACATCGCGCTTACCAGTGATTTCATTGCACTGGTCGCCGCCATGATCAGTCAGCTTGGTTGCAGCCCCGCTTGCCGGATCTTGTGTAGTTAACGGAGGAAAAAAAAAGAAAACACGGCGCATGCAGCTGAGACGCGGAAAGAGGTAAGACTTGACACGAGAGCTTTTAATTTTTCCGTTAACTATGCCCAGCCGATACACGCCCAAAAAGTCACTGTAGTACGACTTTCTAACGTTTTGCACTCCAGTGTCGTAAAACCTACCCCGCTCAAGAAATATTCGGCATTTTCGTTTCTTTTTTTAAAATAATCTCTAACCATGCCCAGCTTTAACGCTCGAAAAGATGACCGTTCACGAACTTATAGCAAAACCATAGCAGGAAAGCGATATTTCGCACAGAGCAAGAAGTAGACGAATATGAACACTACAAAAATGTCTGGCAGAGCTATAAATAGTCTGTGTAACCCGTTGTTACGGCCCATACATTTGAATGGTATCTTTTCCATGACTCTGGAACGTGATAGAGCAACGTTCGGATCGGAACTCGAAACTACGCACAGAGCAAGCTTTTTCCCTTATTGCCAGTGCTGAAATTCATTGCACTGCGCTTATAAACTCCCGAGCAAAACTTGTAATATAAAAAAAGCAAAAAAACTGCGATGAGCCAGAAAACTGCACCTTGGGGAATCGTTTAAACCATTTTCATTACTTTTGTCGTAGTGACGTACTTCATTGCATCTAATGTTTGCCCGGCCGGGACACCATAGA
The DNA here is from genome assembly GCF_048455015.1 of Haemaphysalis longicornis. Taxonomy (NCBI): domain Eukaryota; kingdom Metazoa; phylum Arthropoda; class Arachnida; order Ixodida; family Ixodidae; genus Haemaphysalis; species Haemaphysalis longicornis. The sequence continues at coordinate 390,432,909 of NW_027526203.1, forward strand.
AAGAAAAAAACCTGCATCAGCGTGACTCTCGCCGTGGTGTGTGTGAATACGGCGTAAAAAACGTGTGCGCGTGGATCTCTGTCCGCTAGCGCAGGGCCAACGCAGCAGGGCTGTCTCAGTTGCGCAACACCCACACGTCGAAGCTATAGAATATATTCGCAGCAGCTGAATGCGTCGATTTTTTTTTTTTGTTGCTTTGCTCGTGCTTCTGGTTTGTTCGACTAGTCATCGTCGCGATATTTAGGCTGCACAGGCTGTTTCACTCTTCTCTTCTGCATCGCTGACGCGGTTGTCAGTCGAACCGGATAGCGCGTCCCTCCGATCGTGCCGGCTCTCCCGGCAGCCGGATTAGCTCGCCAAACGCCCCAGAATTTGTTTTTGTCCTTGAAAGAGCGCTGCCGCGCGCGCCTTGGTTGCGTCCCAGGCAACGTCCTCGTGCAGTTTTTTATTTCGCTGACACACGCGTACGTGCCTCCTGCCCACTGGGGCACTGACCAGCATGCTGCGGAGGCATGTAGCTCATTTTTCTTTAGGGGCAAGTTTTAACGTTCGCTGGCTTTTTTTCGGGTCTATTTCAGTTACTGCCCGCAGGCGACTACCTCCCCCCTCCAACTTTTTTAGGGCGCGTAGCCGTAATCTGAAAATTCTGCGTGCAAGAGGTTCCCCGCTGTATGCATGACTCCACTTCCGTTCATACGGCATTGCAGAGCGATTACAAGCCGTGTAATGTGGATCAGCCACGCAACAAAAAATGTTGCACTTCACTACTCTAACTGTCAGCGATGTGCCAAGTATCGTGTATGATGGCTCGCGCCGTCACCTACAAGAGGCGGCCAAATTTTGTTACGATGTCAAATGGCCGCATGGTAACTCACGCCCGACTCGAACCATGCACAGTCTATTACACATACTGCGCCACGCTCCTAACTCGTCTTGCACGAGGTGCTTGGCTAAGTAGGTGTTACATGAGGAACTGAAAGATGGCACCATATAGCCAAGTCGTCGAGCGCGAAGACGGCAGGCTGCAGGGCCGTGACCGCCTGTTGTGTGGCTAAATCGGAGCTTCCCAGAGCCTGCTCCCACGCGGATGTGGCAGGTGCGCGAGCTGCCGCTCCGCCGGTGAGGTTTTACGTCCTTTTGTTGCAGGCCTGACAGATCGCGATAGTGGTAGCTGAACTTGAAGTATGATTCGCATTAAAGAGCTTTCCGAGGATTATGTTCGGGACCTCCTGCGTGCTGTCCAAAAACGAAACTTCGCAAGGGGCAGGAACAGTAAACCAGATTGCTATTACACCAGAAGGGAAAACGGGGCGAGCATAGCAAGTCCGCACGACGCCCTTCCGTTTTGGTAGAATCGCCTAAGACACTACCATCTTTCAGCCCCCCGGGTGGCATTACGCTGCGAAACAGTGATGCGCGAGAGATTCCAACAGACTATTGTGAGCGTTTTAGTCTGGAGCAAACATAAGGTTGGTCGTACTGGCCAGGGCGCGATTGGTTGCCTACTGGACGCCGGCCCCTCACTGTGGCTGGGGAGGCCCGGCAGCTTACGCATGCGTGCGCCTCCTGCGCGCGCGCCGGACTTCCGGCTTTCGCTGTGAAGCAGATCAATGCTAATCACTCGATACAGGTCAGCTGAAGCGTGCACCGCCGCGCAACTCGGAAGCTGCCCTTGCCAAGCTGTCGTCTCTCCGGACGATTGGGCAGAATTTGCATACCGCCCGCAGGGCAGCCGGCGGTCTACAGCAGCAACCCGCTCGACCGTGGCTCGGAAGAGTGTCGCTTGCCCAGTTCCCTGCCCGTCACACTCGCGATAATCTGCCAAAGCTTTCGATGCGCCGCTTGTGCCATGCAAGGGGAAACCCAGGGCAAGCCTCCGAACGATGATGCGATATGAGATAGGCACCGGTCGGCGAACACCTCCAGCGTCAGTCGAACAGCGAGATTATGAATGTTTGTAGCCGTCCGGGCACGTTCCGCCAGTGATTGATCCAACTCGTCACAGCCTTGTAACTGCACCACGAAAAGTTCTGCGTCGCCAATGCATCGATGTAAGGACCGGGTAGTGACAGGTGTAATCGAGCATTCCCGTAATTGGTAGGATATTCCAGTTACGCAGACACTGAGCGTCGAATAGCTCCTGCTGCGGGATAATACCACGACCAAGCCGTATTGGATACCTTGGGCAAGAATACGGTATTGGAATTCAGGTGTTTGCTCTTTCCTTAGAGCTTTATGGGGATGGACGGCATTGAAAAACATTACTTTTAATATCCGATCGTGCCTCACGCAAATTGCTTACAAAAGCGCGCATTGCTGTCGATAGGGACTATCGCGGAGTGCGCATCCTCGTTAATTCGAAATCCTGCCAATTCGTACGATTTTCATGGCCGAGTAACTTATTACGTTATTATGCTTTACGTCTAATAGTTCACGTACTCTAGTCTAATGAACTGCTCAATTTAAACATTTTTTCGGGATTCGATAAATTTCGAATTATGCAGCACTATTACGGTGGTGACTATAGTTGGAGACACATCAATAGCTCGAGTTGAGCAGGCGGAGGCGGTTGGGCAGACGCTTGTGCGAGCGATGTTTCAACGCTTTTGCTATTAATAGGTAATTTGTGAAGATTTCTCAGAGGCACTGTTCTGTAGTGCGAAATGACCACAGAGAGCGTCGAATCTTGCAACTTGCATTCACTACAATGCTAGAAAAAAAAAAAAAAAAAACTTGCGACAAAACGTGGCTCTTTTGTGACTTGGGTTCGTGAACGGAAGCTTCATTTAAACGCGACCGCGTCCCTGGTGCGCTTACATTGGCATACCATAGACAGGATTAGCTCACAATGTCGGTGGGCTGAACGCACCAGGCATTCTGAAAGCGCCAGCACATTACCGATATTACAAAGCCGGCCTGCCCACGGCCGTCGTCATCCGCCGCCTGAATCACGCCGAAGGACCGTCCGCGATTACCCGAAGGCAGGCCCTTCCGACGAGAACGCCTCGCAGACACGGTGGTCGGACGTAGGACGCAAAGTCAAGGCCGGCCCCCACCCACACCAGGGCCCGCGACGGCGAGCACCCGTGGGCCTCGCTCGCCGAATACAGCAGCAACCGCGACTCGCCCGTTCCCCCTTTGGGGCGTGCACGCAGCGCGTCCACAAGGTCGCCGCCTCGATCTAAATGTGGGACGGGCTGCACAGCCCACGAGACTCTTCGGCAGCAAAGCCCGTAGCCAAAAGAGCTTCCAGGGACGCGCCCATTCCGCGAACGGTCGCCCCGCGCCGCCCTCCCGCGACGAGGGCGCGGGCGGCCAGGCCGCAGCGGGGCCAGAGTCGCAGGATGACCACCCCCACGGGGCAATCAGCCCAGTGCGTTGGCGAGCTAACTCATCGTTGGCGCATCTCTAAACGGCGGCCGCAACGAATTAACCAAAAGCCTGACGACGACCACTAAGAATCCAGTCCTGGCCGCGATTCAAGAATGAACTTGCAACGCAGCGCCAGGAACAGCTCAGAGGAAGCTTGGACAAGCAGTGTCATACAGACTTAGGTTGCTTCCTCTAAACTGTTTCTGCAAGAAATTAGGGTGGCGCAAGATTGATCAAACGACTGAAAGTCCCAAACAAGCCTTCTTAGCGAAGTTAGATTGCTCGACCGCGAATGGCCTAGCTGGGATCCCACCCTTCCTGGGCTCACCAACAGCAACAACAGACTCCACAGTAAAGCGAGACGGTATCGAGAAGCCAGAATGTACACTTCGTGCGGCAAAGCCAACTTTGAGTGCCACCCTGACATTTGGCATAAAGAAAGCAGAGGGAGGAGGTTCAGCAGGGAGAGGGGGGGAGGGGGGGGGGGGGTCATCTCAGGCTGCCAAAATTCCTCCGCAGACCCACTGGGTGCCGCTGTTCAATGTAAATCAAGTGAAGCGCCCATGGCCAGAACGTGATACACCTGCAGAATTCCTATTTAAGTAATAATGGAGGAATTCCCACCGTTCATGGCCTTCCGACTACACAGTTAATTGGGTGCAGCAAGAACACTCTGCAAGCAAGACAGTTCTCCAGAGGGCGTTTACACCAGTGGTCCTCAACCACGAAAGTGCCAACCAGTGCCGACGGCCCAGTTTCGGGCTGGCAAAAGCGACGAGGGAACCCCGATAGACTATGTCCATCCGTGCCATAACGTGAAACAATCTGCAGTTGCAGCTAAATTGGCCCATATTCTCATTCTTATTTAATGCGTGCCTTTGAGTCTGAATGTTCTGCTGATGCATGTTCACACAATTTGCTCTTGCAACTAAAAGTAGCCCAAGCACCGAGAGGTTCCCTTTTGTGTGTGGCTTTTCCGCATACCTGGTGTGTTGCGCCAAAAGCCAACGTTAAGACCTGTCCTACTCGGATAAATGGGAGAAATTAAACGTAAGTCATACAGCGAAGGCGTCTATTTTCATTGCCAGCAAGGTTCGGCAAGGAGGAGAAAAGAATGAGGAAGAGGCGGGGGGAAAGGTGAGAAGGGAAGAGTTTTGGGGAGGGCTCCGTGGACGCCCTGGGCTCAGCGGGCCCCCATTTGAGAACCACTGGTTTAGACAAACGATCTGTTCAGAGACCTGTGGGGGGGAAATACATAGCGAGCACATCACTTCCGCCACGCCAATTTACACGAGACATTCCACGAAGGCCGAAACATTGAGTTGAGGAATGTAATGTGTCGGGAACCCTTTTGTTGAGGCGAATATGCCCTCAGTATGTCGCTCGTACACTTATTTTGAGTGCGTGGCCTTTCCCGCATAGCTTCGACACCATGCGGAAAAGCAGCCTACAGGCACGGGTGTGCTCAGAAACCAGGATGCAGTGTTTCATGGCGGTGCCGGATTCGAGCACCACCGCCGGCGACTGATCAGGCGACCATACAGTTTGGAATGCCACAGAGCACAAAAATTAAAGAGAACGATGTAGAGGTTGGGGTTTAAGCAAATAATGAAAACTTTGCAAAATGTGAATGTGCTGTCCCCCAACAAGTTGTCATTATTTCAACAAGTCACCGCTTTCCCAGTTACTATTTCACCAGTTTCTGTTTCACTACTCACTATTTCAGGTGCCGCTACTATTGCTATTTCAATGAAATGACAATTAGGCTCACTAGAACTAAGCAATTTAAGCCACTGCTGTTTCATGCTTCAGTGCCACCAAACCTACTAGACGTGCTATTGTCCTGGTCGCAATTTATTCATTGCGATGGTTTACGCCACTGGCAATGCCAGCAAAGGCAAGTATGATACTCAATGTTCAAACCAGCAACAAAGCACGCTTAGGTGCTAAACTTCAACACGGCTCAGACTTCCCTCAAGGCAGAAGTGGAGCCATAAAGACACTAACAAAATGAGGATCTCAAGTTGGTTTGTTACAAAGCTCAATTTTTTCTGCACCTGCTTTTGGAGAAAAAGGAATTCTGTGCAAAAGTTTTTTTTTTTTTTTGCCCAGTGAAGACATTTTTGAACTTTGCTGGCATAGGTTAAACAAATTAGGCAAAACCTTTTGGGTATGAAATTCCTTTTGCAGTGTCCAACCTAGCTGAAATTTCTTTGCGTGCATGTGTGCGTGTGCAGACATTTTTGGCACATATAGGAAAAGTAATACAGTAGACTCACGATAATTTACACTCAAAGGAACCCCAGGATTTTGACTCAATTATCAGAAGTTCTCGTATATACTACTCGCAGCAACGTACCAACTTGCGTTGTAATGAAACATTCACATATATTTAATAATACAACATTCACGCACAATACTGTGTGTTGGAACGATAAAAATTTAACATCCCTTCCAAAATAAATTTGAGAGAAGCGTGAAAGCTAGAAGTGCGTCCAACCTTCGCTGAAAGTACGTCTACTCGATCATCAAACCTTCAAGGACCCAATTCGCAAATGAAAAACGAATCCATGTGGCGATTTTTCGCGCACTAAATAAACGACGCATCTACGAACGTCTAAATGAATACCGATACGTAGTTTATGAGTTAAAGGTATACTATTATTGTGCTCCTCCTTATTCAGGATACTAAATACGCATGTTTCTTACCTAGAACCGCAATTGTTTTCACACAATGGAAGTCCGCCTTCACACATGCGCGGTGTGCCCAGAGATCTCAACAGAGATTTTCGGTCGACCACCAACGTCTCTATGGGGAAATGCGTTAGTTTTTTTACAGGACGCCATCGGTCCCACTAAGAAAGGTTTCACTCTTAAAAACACGTTGACGTGCAGCAGTGGCTGAGTCGGCCCAAAAAACAGAGCACAAACTCGAAAGACAGGTCACATGCTTTGGCACGTGCGGAGTTGGCCGAGGGTCACACGTGTCATTTTCGTACATGCCGTGCCTGCCCAGTGTTGCCCTGCCCCGCCTGCCGTTTTTTTTTTTTCTTTCTTTCTCAATCCACATGCGGTTTTGCTGTGGCACATGTAATGGGCTTTATTTGCGACTGTAAGTGATATAAGGATGCAAATGCGCAGGTACAGAAAAGCAGCAAATGCAGCAGATATTTTCTGGCAAGGACAAGCAAAAAGTATGAAGAAACTGAATTTACGCAATGGAGCAGTTTGAATTAGGCGAATTTAAAATACATTGAAAGCATAGCGGGCCAACCAGAATTTTGAAATTTGTTTGAATTAACTGAAAGCTTGAATTATCCCAGTTTGTCATGATAGTGCCCTTGCTAATTTTTAAGTAGCTGGTATCAAACCCCTGCCCTTCTGCTTCCACTGCAGGAATTGTAAGTAATTACCTAGCCATGATTTTTTGCTCATAAGATATAACCGCAGAATTTTCTGTACAAGTTTATAGTCAAATGCAGGAGAAAAATTCATTGTGGTTTGTAGATTTCTCTGCAACTGAAAACAGCAGCACCAAAACATGCCATCGCTTTCAGAGGCCTATACCTATATACCTATATACTGCCTCATGACACATACCTATGCGGGGCATATAATATGGACTAAAAAAGATGGAAAGGAGGTCGGGATGCAGCGCTCAGAAAATTTTTGAGGGGTGTTCTGACCCCCCCCCCCCCCTGGCTACACTCCTGGTCCCTCACCTAGTCTGTTCTACTTTTATTGACAATGTTCTTGACCTTATGGGATGTTTCTGCAAAAGACTATGCTCCACGGTAAATGCATGCAGACCAAACATTTGCCTCGTTGATTCTCAACTGTGCACATTATTCTGTTTGACTACTTGTTCGACATTTGCTGTTCTTTAGACACTCCATTGCAGGGTACGAGTTCGCTCCAATTAACTTCACTAAGCACGAGAAACTTTTGTAGCCCAAACTTCGTGACAATATTATAACTGGAGGGTCATTTGGTGACAAGAAAAAAGGTTGCTTAGACACACAGCCACACATGCACACAAAGCACTTACTCCGGGGTTGACAACGAAACAATAAAGTTCATGTGCATGCTAGGAATGCAGAGCGCTTGTTTGCTCACTTTTTTTTCTGCTGGCTGGCTTTCATTTGGAAGGTTTACTTTATACCGTGTGCAGCCAGCAAACCTTCAAGAGAAACATCAGCTGCCTTTCTCTTTATTTCTGCAAAGATTTATCAAGTTCTCTGACCCCAAATGACACAGCAAAATACCTGCAATTCCTCTATTTCATTAACAGCTTGTTTTCACTTACTTAAGCCTTTTACATGGAACACAGAAAATTTCTGCAAGTTTGTTAAAACTAATCATACAGTCGAACCTCGTTAATTCGAAGTCACATAATTTGAACTGGTTCATTGGTTCCGGCAAAGTGGCGTGTATTTGAATGGGGGAAAACGCTCGCTAATTTGAACCTGAAACATATGCCATGGCTAATTCGAACAATACTGCCTGTCTGTCCGTGAAATTGGAAGCCGAAGGCCCCAAAGTTCAATGTGTTAGTAGCCTCCGCATCTTCCAAAACCCGTAACCGCATGCTGGCTCTGTGTACACTGAAGCAGCTCGCATAATCCACACGACCTTCGCACTATGGATCGTAGTCTGGAAGTGCGCCCCTGGTCTGGAAGTATATGACATGTGGACTAGTGGCTATGGAGAAGCTAGGTCTTAGTGCAGCCTCTGATGTGATCATAGGAACTGCCTCATTAACAACAGAACGCTGTAAAATCTTTTGTCAAATAATTGAAAGCTATGCGATTTTGTATGTACTGGATTACATTAACAAAACAAAAAATGAGCTGTTCAAAATTCTTAATTAGTCCAGAGACCCAGTTTTGACATTTCTACACCAAATCCTTATTGTTTTCTACCTGAGCAGTGCAATATTCGATTCAATATGCAACCCACTTATACTGTTCTAAACACATACCTAGAAATTCCATGTGCTCCATCTGAGGAATCGCAACCGAGGATTTATTTTTCTGTGCTTCTTTGTACGTCATCGGCGGTAAACGTTTGAAGAATGTACTCAAAAAATGTTGTTTGTGTTGGGACAATATGACGAGCAAACATGATGTCTCGCACCGCGATATGCATTAGCACCTACCCATTTTTTGAGTCAAGTCCTATGCTGGGCCAAGTCATCTCATCTACAAATTTATAAGCTGTTAATCACAGACTGGTCATTATGGAACAGACTGGTGAAGTCAGTCTACAGGAATTCTCAGAATTTATTCTAGTAAGTATGTATGTATTTATTGCACAAAAGAAAGAGAGGAAGGTCCACCAGCAGGCGTAAATTGTCTCGCCTAGGGGCGGACACCGGAACGACTCTAGTTTCTGGATATCCAAAAATTGCGAGTAATGAAGGAGTAAAAAGCTAGCTTCACCGCAAAACACGTGCACTGGGCAAAAGCCAACCCGAGGGTGCGCCCTCGGGTTGGCTTTTGCCCACGACGCTGCAGCCAGGCGGAAAAGCCTGCCCCGCATTAACCCTGCAAGAAAACAACTGCTAACTCTGGTATATGTTAGCTGAAGTGGAAGGCTATATGCATTTAAAATTTATAAACCTAAAAGATGTCTCTTGCCAGCAGTTAAGATATTCGGCCATACTAGCCACTAATGTGCCTATCAAGTGCCTCTTCCCAGAGTATAGGGATATTGCAAGTTGGGAAAGAGTTCTTGCATTCAAAACATGTTGGAGAACTAATGTTTCTTTTCAAAGCAAAAGTCCCATATGCGAACCGGTGTTAGATTTCACTGTAAGCATAGCATATCAAACCCATTTTACAGTCAAAGCCAAAAGCTGGTAGATGCAATGTTGGTGGATGCACACGATGACGTAACCAATGGTCCCTTTTAATTTGCCAGTATTGAGCAGTTGGTGAGCAGTCCGGAAGAGCTCTAAGAACGAAAATTCTACAGACAAACAAAATACGGAGTTGCTCTGGAGCAGTTTTGAGCAGTCCAAATTACAAATAAAGCAATACACATTCATATTCGTGCGTCTGTAACTGAGATGGGTTTTGGTGACTGACACAGACATAGAACTGAATAAAAGTTTTTCCTCCTTCCCACTCATGTGAATTCATGCTAAGTAGGAGCCCATATCAAGAAAATGCATCGAGGCAAAGCCAAACTTACACCAGATGCCACCTCTGAAGCAAAGCAGCAATGTCCACTGCTGCGAATGACAATGATGTGACCCGCATGTCACCCAGTGCCAGCCACAGCTGTGCAAGAGGCCCTGCCATAGCCACCCCAAGGACGTAGCAATGCTGCTTAAGCAGCACTAATAATAAAAAAAAAAACACTTTCCCTTAATGGCAGACAAAAGAATAACTGGAAGTGCAGAGTGGTGTGGTGAAGCACCAATGGGCGTAGAACTAGTCGATTCAGTGGCCAAAGGCAGATGGAAAGCAGCAGAGAGGGTTCCCTACACTGCACAAGCACTTCATAAATGGGTGTTGGTCGACGTGAACGCCTAAAGTGCCCGGCAACATTTGTTGGAAATTTTTTATTCAACTGCTTAGCCATCTTGTTTCATTCTTATTTACAATACCTACGTCTCTATCATTTTTCTTATTAAGCACTAGCACATGAACATACAGGTGCACGTGCAAAGCATAAATGAGCGAATATTTGAGTTTCAGTTCAGACTGAATGATCACTGCTTCAATAATGCCTTCGATCTTCCAATTCCTAACATAGTCGATCTCACAAATAATCCGAAACTTGAAACATTTAAAGTTCAGTATTTTTCTTAACCCTCATCGCAGCTTATGGGCATAATTTGTTTGGTATAAGTCAAACTGACTTGCACTAACCACGTTACTAAAAACTGCGTTTAGGCGTGTTTTTTATTCGAGCAGGTGCAAGCATAACACTTAAAAACATCCCGGTACATCAGCTAATGTGCCCAGCAGGCTTTTACCCACAAACATGAACTCCACCAGAAGAAAAGGCAGCCACTAACCTAACTTAGGCATAGCATAACCTCCTTGGTCCCGGGGTACCCAAATGGGTACCACAATCATAAAGGCAATAGCTTTCCCCCATTCGAAATTAGCGCGTCAAAAGTTGTCTCCCCGCAAAAAGCAGGCCTTGCTTTCACTAAGCCCCTCTAGGTGGTGCGATGTGTCCAGGCATCTCTGAAGAGCGAGGCAGCAAAAATGGCTTTCACCGGCATGAGTGCTCGAATGCGTCCACAGGGTAAGAAGACCCAGAGTACCCAAATGGGTACCATCAAATTTCATAAATTTCGTTTGCTGTTTTTCCATTGTAATTTTTGCACCTATTTTTATAGATAATGAACCAAATAAAAGTGCATTGTAGCATTTTTGTAGCATTTTTGAAGCATTGTAGAATTTTGAAAATATTGGTCCTTGCATTCCACAGGCACTGAAACCCAGAGTACCCAAATGGGTACCATCAAATTCTATTACTTTCGTTTGCTTTTTTGCTATTGTAATTTTTTGGCGTTTATTTCTATGGATAATGAAGCGAATAAAAGTGTGTTGCAAAAGATTTTTGTATTTGCGCATTCTTAGGACTGAAGAGGATAACACATAAGCTTTGGCGTGCAACCTTTGCCCCACAAAAGAGAAAAGATAAGGAGCCAGCTACACCAGAGCCAGAGTAGAGTGAGGAAAGGAAGCTCGAGATAGTCTTTTTTTTTTTTTTAAAGAAGGCTTTCAACACATTTTCTCAATCCGATTTGCAAGAAATGGGCAATCTTAAAAGGTGGTTGTGGGAGGGACGCCAGAAAGGACGTGTGATCCGCCACAAGTTTCTCCCAGTGCCAACTATAAAACTCATTCTGTTCATGTGCAACCTGCCTAAAGCCATCCAAATGAAAACACTGCATTGTTGGTAGTCTTTGAATAGAAAGTGCCAATGTCAAGGCATTTTTAAGCTTGCATTCTATTCTTAGAGAGTTTCGTTCATGGCAAGTTAATCTCAAGTCAAATATAAGGAAAGCAAATTTCACTGTGTGCAGTAGAGGCAGCACTGCTGCTATCACCAGGCATGTGCACAGCAGATCAGACAGAACAAAGTAGCTTACTTGCTGCTCTCAGCAGACTAGAGTAAAAGCTCCAGGGGGAAGGAATTATGGTTCATTGATTATGCCTTAGATTAATTTCTCGTTGCAGTACCAATTTTATTTCAAAGCTAATGGCCCTGTTTCCATTCCCAATCGCTTGGCCTCTCTGTGCTGTCTAGGCTTGTTGTTCTATAGTATCATTAAATCTCTTGCCCCATCAGCTTTCTGGTTTTCTTTTCCTTTTCCAGCAAGTGCATTCTTTTAGATCCTTTATGCTTCCTTGAATTAAACTAATGCCCACTGTGCTGTGAGCGCGAATTTGACTTAGCGCCGTATACTGCCAGTGGTCTCAGCTTGCCTGACATCTTGTGCCACTGCACTGCACTGGCCTTTTGCTGGCCCAGTAATCTCTCGATTGATTTTTTATTACATGTATCACACGAATTCAGTTTCTTGTCCTCTGGTAGACGCGTAGTGCAAATAAGGTGTGTCACCAATTAGCATAAACCTGGATTCCCGTCTTGGGAAAGGGCAAACCTTGACCATATTCCCACAACCCGTTTAAACACGAAAGGATAGAACCAAGTTGGCCTATATCGGTAGAAAATGGTGCCAAGAATCTAAATACACCATTCTCACAATTAGCAGTTATGTATGGCAGAAAATGCCAGAAACGTGAAAACAGGCGACGATGCCTTGTATGTCTTTGGGTACTACGGTTGGTGGCATCACAAAAGTGGTGAACGGCAAGAGCTCATCGGAGAAGCATCTATAAATGTTTTCCTCAAACAAACAGTTCCTACGTGGTTGAGCCCCCGAAATAAACGTAAATCAAATCTTTCCGTGAGCTAATCTAATTTAAAAAACACAGACTACAGCTCTAACACATTGCGAGACAGGCTGCTTCCCTCACGCTTCAGAGTCGGCCATCATTCTTTCAATTTCGTTTTGGAAAAGCATTGGTGCACAATTGGCTAAGTCAATAACCACCACGGTGAACGCCTGAGCTATTGCAAGCAATATCCCCAGCAGGAAGCGGCAAAAGCAACAAGATGCATTGCAGGTGGTTAAGCGACCTGGCTGAGCTTCTACTCCGTTCTCCGTACGCGGATGTTGCTATCAGTATAAAGCGTGCCTGAACCCCGTTCGAACCTTTTCGCCCATGAAAGGTTAGGGTACTTACTGCAGGGGGTTATCTGAACAATCCTAACTTGTGCTCTTCCGTTCGCTGTGAGCCGCTGTTGATAAATAATCCGTAAATCGTGCGCGCAAACCTCTACCCTTGTTATGTTTTGGCCGAGTGGAGCCTTGGCCACGAAAACTACTCAGGATGGGTGCGGCAAGCAAGTGTGTATTTCACATCAGGTTTGTACGTCGCACAAGGGAAGAGAATACCTATGAGATGGACGTGATCGCCAGATGAGGCGAGATGAAGGCTCTCGCTTGAGCGATGCCTAGCAAGGCAGCCCTGCTTGCAAGATATTTGAAACGGCGTTTGTTGCTACTTCGCTCGCAGTCGGCATGATGGGGTCTGGGTGCTCGGTGTAGGCGGGCACACCCGCTGCTGGAGCAGCGAAAAGCATTTCTCGTTCTGTCGGTGACAAATACTGAGAGTGATAGCCAGCCTCCTCAGTCAAAGAAACATCTGAGGGTTCGGCCATGGCTCGGTGATGTAGAAGCTACCGTTGCCAGGCTGAGAGCATCTAGCACCAACCATTTATGCCCTAAACCGCGCCGGTGCCTAGCTCCTACTTTGCGACGCGGTCCCTATGTCCCGAAAAAATGAAAGAAAAGTGGGAGAGAGAAATGCCAGCTTTCTTTATGGATTTTTTAGGAAATAATGAACCATTGTTGGTCGAAGAAAACCTGAGAGTACTACGAAACGTATGATCTTTCAGTTAAAACAAAATTCCATTCAGCCTTTAGTTCCCCTTAAGCACTTATTTCAATTTATAGCTATTAAAACAACAAACAATTCAGAATGGCTTTACACAAGCTTAGACAATTTGCCTGCAGGTATATTTGAGTAGTACATAAAAGGGAATAAGATAAATACATAGTCACCCTAACTGCAAAAAAAAAAGTCAGCATAAGGTTGCATGAAGTGAAATGTTAATTCAATGCATTCTTTTTTTTTTTCTTTTTTTTTCCTCGTTTTAAAACTAAATGCTGCTGTACATTCTGTGTTCGATGTTGACCATGCAACAAGGGGAGGAAGCACCACCAAACTACCATTGAGTGGCTTGCGTCAAAAAAGACAAAAATCAGTGCAGGGGAAAAACAAAGTACATGCTTTGTGGCAGTTTTAGTAAACAAGACTTGTCAGGAAAGAAAAAAGGGTGGGGGAGGTAGGCACATTAGTGGAGAAGGGGCTTTAATGAATATGGAGTGGATTGTGCGCATGGAGTTCCATACTAATACATACTGGAGAAAAATCTGGCACTAGTGTCTCAGCGAGCTGTACTTCAATGAGCATGCCATCATGTAGATCGGAGAAGCGTTCCCTTTTACCTTAGCATGGCTAATGAACAAGCTCAAAAGTTGCCGGTGGCTGCAAAAAAAACCCTACAATACTGTTAAAAGAATATTAAAAAGTAATTTTATCAATCTAACACCATAAAACCATAGCTCTTAAAAATCTACTCATTGGGGATTTTTTAAAAACTTCAGGCAAGACAAACAAAAAAAGATGCTGCCCTTGTTTCTTTTGTTGTCAGGAACAAAACCAGGCCAAGTAAAAATGGAACACTGTTGGCTGCAATGGTGGTCCCCACGGTGGCACAGCAATTGTGCAGCAGTTTTCCTTGTAGTATATATTAAAATAAAAATCCTATGGCGTGCAAGCACTGGAAGTGCCACTGGAGAGCCAATTTCAAAACCCCTGACTGACTGCGGGAGTCAGTGGTTTTGCAGGGGCTTTGCAGGAGTGCTGGAGTCCTGGCCTTTTTGCAGGCCCTGAACTACAATGATTACCACCTCAAAACAGGAAACTTAAGTTTATGCCCCCTATAAATGTCCGTCTTATTCATTGAACTGACACACACAAAAAAGAGAAAAAAATACTATGCTTAAGAAGTAGGTAAAAAGTGCGAATGTTTGACCAGCTTTGAATATAGACAGTAAAAGATTGCATATTTAAAAAAGGTATAAATGTCCCACTGCTTCTCTACAAAAACTCTGCTGAACTCCCGTTAGCTCAGAGAATTTATTTAACTTCTCCATGCAGTTTTTTAGAGTTCAAGTGGAGCTTTTTTCCCAACATTTAATATTACATACCATAAAAAAACGTTTTGAAGGTAACGTCCAGGTTAATTTTTACAGAGAAGTGAACCAAGTGTTTGTTTTACGTAAAGGTGCTCAATGGCCTTGGTGGTAAACTAACAAATTATTTTCTAGTGTCTGTGAAATGCCATGCATACGAAGCAGGGTGACTGAAGGGTAGGCATAACATTTTATGGAAGTGCAGCCAAACTCAACCATTTCAGGAATAAGGTAAGCAGGCCATTTCTTTATGGTACGTGAATATCAATATGGTCAGTTTTCAATATTGGTATGTGTTCTCTATGCATACCACAGCAAGCTATGTACGATTTTTATTCACATAGGCTATATCATTTTTGTGCAAGTAATCAAAAGCAGCCACCCTAAACAACGCTTAACAACACAGCGACGAGGCAGAGGGGACAGCGAGGAAGAGGGGACGAGGAAGAGGGGACAGGGACAGGGGACGAGGAAAAGGGGACAGCGCTGTCTTGTGTCCCCACTTCCTCGTCGTTGTGTTGTTAAGCGCTGTTCAGGATGGACGGATACCAACTAGCCCAGCTGTTTGTTTTGGTGAATCAAAAGCAGTGCACAAGCCTGGCTACTGCAAAATTCTATTAATTTTAATATAAATATTTCCAGTTAATTTTTACTAGCTCATGATGACATGACAAGAATTTCCAGAGGCCGCTCAAAGGGAGCAAAAAATCCTCCCTGAATAGAGGCACAACTTTTTCTAACATCATCACATATTCACGAGTGCTCCAACTCCACTATGTTGAAGGGTCAAGAAGAAAAGAAGCAGGCATGCAGCATGCAAATTTTTCCATAAAAACTAAAATTAAGCTTTGATTTCTCATGCAGGCAAGACATGCTGCCTTTTAACAAAGCATTAAAATGCTGTGATAAAGAATAGAAAGCAGGGAAGAGACCAGTGAAAGCAATAGACTAAATTTTTAATAGAACGAAATATCTGGCTCAGGAGGATGACTAGCGCACCAAAGGCGAGGCTGTGTACAGACGGGATAACTCATGTCATCACTTTGATTTTGCACTTGCTAGCTTCGGGCCATTTTGCATCTAGAAATGAAAGAGAGACATGCGAAATTACTCTACTTTACAAAATCTGACTGAATATGCGGAACGTTTCAGTGTATTCGTATTACTGTCTATAAGTACAAAATAAATGTTTTAAATTCCTTTCAGTGTATTTGTATTACTGTCTATAAGTACAAAATAAATGTTTTAAATTCCTACATAAAAAAAAAAGCTCCAACTGCAAGACAGCCAAACGTTTCTGAAAACAGGCCAAAGTTAAGTGCTTTAAAAGTATAGCAAATTAATAAATGGGGGCCATTTTTTCTGTTAGTGATGCTTTACAAATTTAAAACCCTGTCGCATAGTACACCGCATGCCTTCAGCAAAGGGGCGAGTCCATGATGGCTGCAAGGAATGTTACCTGATGGGGCAGAGACGTGCAATTTAAAATCATGCTTGTACAGCCAAACCCGGGTATAACAAACAGCATGATTCAATGCGATTTGTTTCCTATATCAAGTAGTTAGATATAACTGAACCGCTTGTAACGAACTTCAGTATCAAATTCGTTATAAACAATGTGAACAGTTGATTGAAAATGTGATAACAAAAGAATGACCATGCCACTTACCATTAATACTAACCGACGCCAAAAGAAATTTATTGCAGAGAAATGTACATCTATTTGCATTAGCCAGTGATTTTCGCCTATCTCAATATCTACACACGACATCATATCGGCAAACTCCAGTCCACTTCCCTGTATTTCGGCAGGGCTTGCTGCTTTTTCGTCACCATCTTGCTATGAAGCGCAGCCACACAAGTGCACAGATACATGGGAAATGTAGGTACGGCCGGAGTGCCGGAGTTGAGAGAGCAATACAGTGTTTTTTTCCTTCCTAAAGCGCGATAGGACCGGATCTCCGCTCACCTACGATGACGTTGCAGGCAACTGTCGAATAGGAGTGCTGCAAAGCTAGGCTGGCAAAAGGCGCGGATTGCTCTGATACTGTGTTTCACGGAAGCGCGGGCAGGCAGCATGGCAGTTCAGAACCTTTAGGTGCAGCCGGCGCAGAAGTACATTCGCGGGTGCTTGGTGACCAATTGCATGCGCTCAGTTTGATATATCCAATGTTTAGTTCGTTGTAAAAAATACATTTTACATGCATAATGGAAGAACAACTCTGAGTGTTCCTATAAAGAATAATTTGCTCTATCTGAGTTCGTTATATTCGAGTTTGACTGTAGTAATGGGTGCAGGACAGAGGCCACCAAGCGAGTGAGGGAGAGAGAGCTGTCCTACAGCACAAAGCAGCAGGCTTGTCAGATTATGCCAGCATGTTGGTGTGCTTCAAATCACAAACTGGGTTGCCCCAGGAGGCAATGAGGGAATACTAATAAGCCCGTGACTTCGAAAGCACAGAGTGAAGGAAAGCAGCAGCCAGTAGCCCAGCAAGCCATTGTTCGCAAAATTGCGGGCAAATTTTCAACCAGATCTAACTTGTATCACTAGATGTAATGCATCCATCCAGTATTACCAGACCTTTTCATCAGATAAGCACCTCCAGTACCCAACCCACTTCTTGGTCACCGCAGTTGCTAACAGCTGTTATTTAAGTGACCATGCTAGTGCCACATATGCCAGTCAGGCCAAGTTTTGCTTCCACGTCCCAACAAAGTTTGTGTGCTGCGCATTGAAGTAAACCAGTGTAAAATGCTTCCAATACTGTGCCAAATGCTTTGAATAAATTTACTAATTGGCTGGACAGACCATCTAAATTTAATAAATTAGCTTGGCAGACCATCACAGGAGGTGTGATACCACATTTATTGGCCTTGTCAAACACTCTGCTGGTACCTATTGCCTATAACTGTGTTGGTAATCGCAGAACACCTGCTGTGGTTGTCTGCCAAGTGCATTAAAAGTTAACGGCCATAGCATTACAATACGAATGTGCTTAAATCGATGCTCAGAATTGCTTCTGCTTTTGAAAGCTGAATCTGCATAGAATAAACTGATTTGGCACCATTTTTGCAGTTTTTTAGCATGTCCTTGCACTTTTTTGCTGTAACTGAGCCCTGAAAAATTCCACAATTAAAACTTCTGTATTATAAATAAGTTATGTCAAAAAGTTCTTTCTAAGCAGACTTGATATTTCATTCGCTTCAAACATTCAACACTACTTGCACAAGGGGCGGCTGAGTGGGCAGAATGTCGGTCTTGCAGTCTGCTAACTCAGGGCCAATTAAAACAGGTCTAGAACATCCCTATCTCAAGGAGTGCTAGCAAGCCAACCTCACATGGCTTACTGCAGTCAAAGGAAATCCCAAACCTTGGTTTCACTTTCACAAAACGGAGTGGTGGAATTCGTGAGGGCAAATGCATGCATGCTTGAAGAAAAAATTGAGATCACAAAGCCTCTCCCCCTCTGTATATTGGTGCCCAAAAGTGGCTGCAAGAAGGGCAGATCTCCCAGCCTCTTTAGGGACTAAAGTTACGGAGACTGAGGGGCCTTAATTACAAAGTCCAGCATGAATGCGTTTTGAAGGCTGTTGAGAGGAACAAGCAGGACACAGTGCTGAGTGATAGGACATGGGAACACACTGCATGACTCAAGACGCTGCCGTGACTGCACATGCTCAGCCCACGTAAGAAATCCCGACAGTCTAAATAACAAATGAATAGGCTTGCAGGTGATGTCGTGGTAACCCTGGTGATTACGGATATGGAAGGAAACATGTGCACTCCCAAGCTTTCCTCGCCTTGACAAAAAGAAGACCTTATAGACACGGGAGCCAACTACTCAGGAATGAGCGGAACATTCGCATCTACGCTGAAGAAAGTTACGACCAGATGGGACGGTCCGCACATGTGCACAGCAAGAGGCCATCTTGTAACACCAAGAGGAACGTGCACATTGCGCGTCACCATAGACGGCACCACGTACCCTGCTGCATTCGTAATTTTGCCTAATTGCTCCCACGATGTAATTCTCGGAATTGACTTTTTGACGGACAACAGTGCAATATAATTGATCTACAGGCCAAGTCTATAACATTTTCCTCCGATCACTGCATGACGCCGGAACCAAACCCTGAACACAGCGCTGCTGTAAAGATCGCCGATGATCATTTCACCCTGCTACTTCACGCAAGCTTGATGATCACCGTCTACTGTGAAAATACTGCCCCTCACGTTGACGCTATCGTAGAGAGTGACCAAAGCTTGCTTATCGACCGTGGTGTCTCCGTCGCAAGAGGCATTGCGCGCTTTAAGCAAAGCAAATCCCACGATTTGGTCACTAATTTTACTGAGAAGTACTAGCATTTAAACAAGGGCACTGCAATTGCGTTCCTCGAAGAAACGCACGAATCAAGTGACGTGATCGCGATCACCGACTCTGGACATGCACCCGAAGATGCCTTCAAGACAGCTGCGTCGTCTTTGGCTACGTGACATCTAGGTCCCAGGACATTGTTACGCAACTCCGGTGGGCAATGCCTCACAACACCTTCACTCAAGAATGATGATGACGACGACAAAGTGCTTGGCACGCACCTCACGAGAGCTCTGCCATGGGCGCTATGTAAATAATGTAAATAGATTGCTTCACCCCATCGCATCTTCGTCTCATCTTTGTCCTGCTGTCTTGCCGCCACGTGACATTTTCGTGGAGGGTGCTGAGTTTTCATCTCCATGATGGCCTCCGCATCGCATCGGCTCGGCCTGGGCAACATCGTCGAGGGAACGTGGGCCGTGTCTGGCCGCCCCAGCCAACTGCGACCAGCGTTCGACGACGTCCCGCGCTCCGTGACCCTAGCCCAACAGCAGCCGACCAAGACCAGCCATTAAAAGCCGAGACCAGACTAACCAAAGATGCCGCGTCCCCAGCCCTGTCGTCCGACGTGGTTCGAGTTCCTCAGACGGTCCGTTTATGCCTTCAAGACATAGCTGTTGCGGGGCCAGGCATCATCACGTACATCATCGTCATCAGTGGCGGCAGCCATTCACTATGTTTTCATCACATCGCTCATCCACATCGCAACCCTCACGGTACCTAAGCCTTGACTGGGACGGTCGTCCGTGTCTCCAGTGGGCAATGCCTTACAACGCTTTCATTCAAGAACGATGACGATGAAGTGCCTGGTGCACACCTTGCACAAGCCCTGTCATGTGTGCTATGTAAATAATGTACACAGATCGCTTCCCCCCATTGCATCGTTCATCTCATGTTTGTCCTGTTTCCACGTAACCCCCTCCCACTCTTCCTCTCACACACGCACGCACACACAGGCACACGCACGCGTACGCGCGCACACACGCACACACACACGTACACACAGTGGACTCCCGAACTCGAAGAGACCATGATAATTTGTTCGTCTTATCAGAAGCCCTCCCAAAAAAAGAATCGGCAACAGACCCAGGTGCATGCAAATACCTTGCTTCAAGCTGGTGAATGAAGTAGACTCACAATGGGAAAAAAGAAAAAGAAAAAAAATCATTTATTATGCAACTTGATAGAAGACTGTCTTCAAGTGCTCTTGCTTGAAGCACAACACCATAGCCACTGAGCCACCACGGCGGGTATAATGTCCATTTACAGTTAAACCTCGGTGTAACGAAGTCAGTAAAATTTGTAATTGACTTCGTTACATTGAAATTTCGCTACATTGAAATTCGCTCCCGTGAAGCATTTCCTACAAAAGAAAACGTGGCACACATACCCGGCTGGCGCACTGTTTCTGTTTCTATCGGAGCTTAATCGTCTACGCGGGCATCAGAGTTAATCGCATGGAGCAAAAACCCGCCCCGCAAGCCACAGGCACGCTGACGCAGCCACGGAGGCAACCCGCGTGATGTGAGTAGCTCCAGCGACCGCTTCCGCTTCGCTGAAACGCAACTCGAGGGGCAAAAGAGAGGGGCATGCGAGAAAAAAAAGCGGATAACGTGGGCGAAATTTTCACTGTAAAGCATCATACGCGCCGCTTACGAAAGCGCCCATCAAATATCTTCGGCATCCCCGAGCGCTTCGATGCTCCCGCCATAGGGTGCGCGCCTCCCCATTGGCGAAACTGGTCAGGCTCCTCCCACTACCGCGTGCAGCGCGGGTCACTTCCTGGCGCAAAAGCCGCCACCGACGGACGCGGGTGTGACAAAAACGTGTGCACAAGGCTCATAAAGATTCAAAAATGCTTGCTGGAACGATGAAACCCAACAAGCATGAGCGGCGCGCATTACTTTTTACTGTGAAAATTTCGCCCACGTTATCCGCTTTTTTTTCTTGTGTGCCCCTCTCATTTGCCCCTCGAGTTGCGTTTCAGCGAGCGGTTGGAAGCAGTTGCTGGAGCTACCCACATCGCGCGGGTGGTGTCCGCGGCTGCATCAGCATGGCTGTGACTTGCGGGGCGCGTTTTGAGTTTTTGCGGGGAGAAAACGCTCCATGCGGTTCACGCTGATGCCCGTGTAGGCGATTAAGCTCCGACAGAAACGGAAACAGTGCGCTAGCCGTGTATGCACGCCACGCAGTTTGTAGGCAAGGGGCTCGCTCACAGACCCGTGGCTCGCTGCATCCGCGGCATTTGGCGGCCCGTGTTGCTGTTCGTGTTTTATGGAGACCCCATTTCGGCGCTTGCGTCTCATAAAATATACCTCTAGAACTTAAATTTCTTACCTAGTTCTCCATGGAACTTCGTTACATTGAAATTCCGGCAAACGGGACTTCGTTAGACAGAGGGTGAAAATACATGGTGTGCATACACTTGAAGTTACGAAAAATTCCGTGGTTCGTTACATCGTGGGTTTTGTTACATTGAAGTTCATTACATCGAGGTTTAACTGTATAGCCTCTTGCATATGCTTAAGATTCTAAATTATTCACACTTAATTACCTTTACCACAGCATACAATTTAGGGCTGCAAATCATCACAATAAAACAAATTTAACGACATCTAAAGAAAAAACAATGACTGCAAGACAGAATAAGTTTATTTTTTACAATGAACACATGAGGTGGGATGTATGCCGAAATCTCTCTTGAAACAATTTTAAACCGCAAAGGAACTTACCCACACGGGGGAAAAAAAAAAAGCCTTCAGATTCACTGACTTACTTCAAATAACTGGGTGATAGCTGCTTCTTTATGCCCAGTTGTAGAACTTCTAATGGTCCTTTCCAAGTCCTCTAAGTTATTGACATGCTCTTCTGGCAGTTCCCTCAAGAATACAAGCTCCTTCAGAGTGGCAATATACTCCTGCCGGTGCCTATAGGCGCCGGCGGAGACATGTCATCATCACTGTCCTCATCCAACAATGGTGGCTCAGGACAGGCTTCTGCCTGCACTTTACGGACAATTGCACTATCATCAAGTTCTTCAGTCATCCATACAGCATCTTCCGCAGCAACAAAGTAGTTGAGGTCATCTGCGTCACTCACGAGTCTATCCTCAACAGCTTGCTTTCATGATTGCCGTGCGTCCTCTCGGGAATCGGGAATGACAACGTCCTCGACTAATGCTGACGAAGCCGATGGACTGACAAAGCCAGCCTTTTGAAACAGTTTTGCATTGTTTCACGTGTCACATCCGTGAACAAGCGGTGAATGCACCAGCACGCCGCCTCTCTCATGCATTAAGGACTGTTTTGATTTTTTTTTTGCTTCGTATGCACCATATTTTGACCCTGACCATGTCATTTTGATTGATTGATTGATTGATTGATTGATTGATTGATTGATTGATTGATTGATTGATTGATTGTAAGGTTTAACGCGCTAACGCAACACCGACGATGAGGCGCGCCGTAGTGGAGGGCTACGGATTAATTATGACCACCTGGGGATCTTTAACGTGCGCCGAAATCTCGTACACACGGGTGTTTTTGCTTTTCGCCTCCATCAGAAAAGCGGCCACCGCGGCCGGGAATCGAACCCATGATCTCGTGCTCCGCAGCGCAACGCCTTAGCCACTGAGCCACCGTGGCGGGTCCTGACAGTGTCAGAAGTGTTCGTTGTAAAAGTCGGATGCTTCGAAGAAAGTTCGGTACATCTGGACACAGTTTCAATGGGTAGCATAGGAAAGTCGTAAGTGCACCAAAATATGGTCGTTATAACCGATGGATTGTTATATCTCGGATCGTTATAAATGGGTTCGACTGTAGTGGCCTTGCCAATGCGCAAACTGCTTTCCTTGCACTTGCGACTAGTAATGCAGCCTGGACGGTTTTGTTAGTGTTCTGTATGGGTGCCCCAGCCATGTAGCCCCCCTGAGGCAGCCTCGCAAATGAAACCAGGGATGCACTTCAGTAGATCAGTGTGCACTTCAGTAGATCAGTGTGCTATCTGTCATGCTGTAACTGGTGGCAGCTGCAAGGTTGGAGGCACACTCTCAAAATGTAGAGCTTTCCCCTCACTGTTGATTGCATTGCATGTACAGCCTTGATGCAACATGCTCAGGTTTAGATGCAAAGACGAGTACATATATAGGTGCCAGCTACCAGGCATGCCGGTCAACATTTTCACAGCTAGAGGAGCGAGCCACAATGCTAGCCCTGAGAAGGAACATTCGGCAAGAAAGCAGGCAACCTGAAATTGTTTATAATGTGTTGTTCATGCTACACGCACCAAAAGAAAATTACACACTATGTACTTCAAACATAGGCTGCTTAATTGTATGCCTGCATCTTTTCAGGTAAATCAGCTCAAGGACAAACCCCTGTAAAGGTAGGACACTTTGTTTAATGCAATTAATATGGTTACTTTTATGATTTCACAATACTAATATTGTTCTGAATGCACCTTTAAGTTTGTTATAATGAGATTATAATGTAACAACACTAAAGCCACTTGAACTACAGCACTGCGCCCTATTTGTTCCATTTGAGGTGTCCTTTTGTCATGCTGAACTTGCTAGTGAATGTGAACGAGCTTGCCCAATCCCAAGCGATTCTACTTAAATGTGTATCATTTTTGTCAGCAAATCAGTAAAGACGCAGATGTACAAGTAATTTCCATTCACCGAAACAAAGGCACCAACGAAAAAATTACAAAGATAGAAGACTGGGCTCGTTGCTGTCAAAAAAACCATCACAAGGACAAGGTAGCGACAGACCACAAGTGCTGCTCGATGCTGTACCGAAGAACTTCTCGACGGCAAGAGCCACTATTGCGGACAACTGGCCGGTCAACCAGAAGACCTGGCAGCAGGTTTTGTGGAAAAAATTGGCACTGACCAGAATTGCTGCTCGAGGTGCTCCGCCTCCTGACTGGTCGCAGCACCTGGGGTTGCCGAATATCGGCCATGAGCCGGTCATGAACCGATGTTTCCCGGCGAGGAGCAGGCTTCAGTTGCCGCCTGGAGACCTGGGCAGGCAGAAACAAAACAACAGCACAGTGAATGAGCACGCAAAGTGGGAGGACAAGTAATTCCCAGAAAAGCATCCCAGCGTTCCTCTGCTACACACTGCTCCTGGCAAAATTGACACATTTATTGTACAGCAGCTACATCTTAATGAATAGATGAAAGATGCCAGTCTATACTACGGTAGCCTGAAATGAACTGATTTAGCCTGCAGAACTACCAAAGACACTCGCTGCTTTTCGGCACACATTTTTCTCAGAAAGTTTCATTCTGTTTAATTATTTTCAAGATCACAGCAAGGGCTCATCAGTACCTGGGAACGGAATAAGAGGGAAGTGCTTCAGAACTTTGAGTGTCCTCAAAAGTATTTAAACTTTACATCTGCTAAAAAAATGTACAATCCAAATGAAATATTACACTCTGGAATACAAGCAACACAAAATAAGACACTCCCTCTTAAGCTATTCTCTCGGATCAATTAACCCAAAGCATCCACGACCAAAATTTTAATGTTTTAAAGAATTCAGGGTTGTTTTTTTAACGTTCATTGAAGTCTAAATGTAACAGAAGGCCAAAAATACCGGAAACCAGAAACAAACTAAAAAACACATCGTTCTTAAACAAGTTTAAAAATAATGCTGAGAATAAAAAATTAAAGAAAAAAAGAAAGAGTCCACAGGTCTGCTTCCACTGCCATGCTCCTCCTACGAGCCCCAACTACCTTTAAAGTGACTGTGGTATATAACTTGTGTCAAAGTTGTGTCAAAGTTCGAGCTGCTTTCCGCCAGAAAATGTACCAACTAGCACAGATCAGAGAGTAAAAGCATATTTGAAAGCTCTTTTATATTTATTCTATTGCATAAAATACATACAAAAGCTATCCTGCTGTTGCAAGCTTCATTCATAATAGTATATTTTATGTGGAAGAAGCCTTCATCTCAAGTGGTGATATTTACCACAACTGCTTCAGTTTGAGGAGAACGAGGGTTTAAGTATGATCATCCAAATATCCTGAAACATGCCCTCACACGTGCACATGCACACACACACACACAAGCAGTGGCAGTTATGGTAATGAAAATGCAAGGCATGAAATATTAGCCCAATTTATAAAACTTCACTGGCATGGCATGGTAACACTTTTTATACTTTGCAACCATCTGCTCTTGGTATCCTGCATCAACACTTCACATAAATACATTAATTATATTTTAGCCTCCATGCGGATATTGCGGTGACTACCCTTGCACCCACCGAGCATCTTACACGCCGTTTCTGAAACCTACCCGGCAGCCCCCTGGCTCGTTCTGTGGAGGATACCCCAACATCTACCAAAACCAGCACTTATTGTTGACCTGCGTCTCCAACAACGCTATCACTTTACGAGGTGAGGCTGGCTGACCACAACGCAGGATGCAGCTCCTGCTGATGTCCAGAGCAGAGGAAGCCTGGGAAGCTTCCCAAGAAGGTGCACCAGATTAAGGGTGCTCAGAAAAAATAAAGCGTTTCTCCGTTTCCTTCCAAAGCCAACTTATAGCCTCCCCACCAATGACTGAACTGCTGCTTTGCTAGCCTTTGTTGTCTCTCTAGGCGATATTAAAAAGTCAATAGTGAATTAGCGATAGAATGCACGCTCAAATGAAACAGTGGCAATTTATGAACTTGGGCAAATAACATGCCCACACTTAAAATAAGGAAGAATGCTTTGCTACAAGACAGAGGGCTTTCCAAGGTTCATCTAGCGCCATTCCAGAACAACCTGTGCTGCCGATTTCAGGACAAAAGACCATGGTACCACTGGAAGCTTAGCCGTCAGCTTGGGGAAACCAGGGGAAAACTTACTGGGAATAATGGTGGTCTTGAACGAATGAAGTCCAGTATTAATGCGTGGGCGTCCTTCTTTACCCGGGGTGGCAGGTCACCGTTCACCTGCACAAAGAAGCAGCCAAAGAATTGCAGGCCCTTGTCGCCTATTGGGCAGTAGTGCCACTATGCAAAGCTGGCAACATTACAAGGGTGTGTGGTAAGGATGGAATTACGTACTTCAGTGTGGGAAGCAGTGAAATTTTATCCTGCTCCTCACAGACCGGCCAAAATGCCTCACCGCCAATGCAACAAAAATGAAGCAAAATACCAGCATTGCTGTTTACAGGCACTGCACTTTCAGGACTTTCAAGGTGGAGAACAGCTGTAGAATGTTTACTTTATATGCGGCAAACGGAGCTTCGATTCCTACTCAGTGGCACTTACATGGCACTTTTTTTTGAACAAAACTGACAAAAACACCGAAAACCAAAATTCAAGGCTAATGTAATACGTTTTACACTCACCCATTGTGTGAGGTGTGCAAAAGCCAAATACTACATTTCACAGTGGAATTCAAAATAATATATGTATTTTGATCATGTAACTGGTCAGTCACAGGCAACTCTGTAGTCTGTGTTCATACAACAACACCATAATGCTCTATGCAGAGAGCACACCCTATTCATATTCCTACAAAAATAGGTCCGATTCTGGGTTTTGAGCACAGCACATTCGCTGCATTGTTGCCAGAAGAGAGATTTGAAGAGTTGAGCACAAAAATGGACAGGGATGGTGAAGACAAGGTGCACTCCTACAGCTGAAGTTTTATTTATTACACACACTCCTTCCTTTCTTTTGCATTTTGTTGTATTATTTGTTCTAAGTGTGCTTAAAAAAGAAGTGTGTGTGTGAAAAATAAAACTTCAGATATAGTAGTGCTCTTGTGTCTTGTCTTCAACATCCCTGTCCTTAACTCTTCAAATCATGGATTACCAACTAGGCTAATCGATCACATTACAGAGGAGAGAGTTACATGCAGCTCGGTGTTAGCCTCAAGACTCCCAGCACTTTTTCCAAAACACATAGAAAAGGAGCCAGATTAGGAGAAGATTAGGCAACCTGTTGAATGAATTGATTTACATTTTAGCCCAGAGGGCTGCCTGCTTCAACCCAAGCTTATTACTAGAAACTTGTCCCAGCCCAGTGTTGCCAACAAACGACCGGCCCCACTATCTCGCTTCCATGGGCTCTTGCCACAGAAGCGACCAACCACAATGAAAATCAGAACGCGTTATTGAATAAATGTTTCTGAAACAGTCCACTGAACTCGTGCATTCCTGCACCTCCTGGGAAACTGATTCTATGGCACTCACGCACTAACACACCACTGGTACTTCCTTAGCAACATTCACTGTCGTAGCGTGCACGCTTCTCTTAACCACAGCGATGGTGTTGGTCAAGCGGTAGGCTCAGTAATAGCGCGATCAGGAAGGAGCATAGCAATAACTGTATGCTCCCCTCCTTTTTCTACGGCCACTTTCTCATCGTCTGTTTTGCTCCTCAAGCCAACCTCATACCCTCTAATTTTGCGTTCCTCGTTGCCTATTTTAGCTATAGACATATTTTCACCCTTTGTTGTGTTCCACGTAATAGCATAACGTAAGCCATGTTTGGGCCCTTACTCTAGATCATGATGCAGCTCCTCATACTGAACAGCAACACCTAACTCTAACTTCTCCCACTAGTGAAGGGGGGGACGCTTTATGCTTATCCTGTCTCTCGTGTAAGTAAAGAACAACATGAGCACCACTATTGGGAGCCTGCAGCGCATTCCAGAAGGTAATGCACACAGAGGCGCATGCAGGTGCATTCTTGCACTTCTTTGACAAGCACCCCAGCATTGAAAAAAAGTAAAACAAAATGCTTGCACCGAACCAGTTAAGAGCTGCAGGAGAAAAATAGTAAATAAGTGCCAGTCACTTTGATTGGCGGAAACAGACTGAGACAAAGAGCTTGAACAAATTGAAGATATAGACGTGAACCAACCCATACTACAGAAACTAAGAATTTTAAAACATGTTCATAATGCTCACAATGACCTCAAGATAAGATATTGCTGCATTTCACAACACCTCTGTATGCACGTGCAAGTGTCTGCACACGTGCAAAAGGGGGGGGGAGGAGGTGAAATTTGATTGGCACGTTTCATTGATATGTTTACCTCGCAGCTACATGATAAAACTCAGTACCACTCTAGCTTCTGTATTTCAGTGTGTGTTTGGAAGATACATTCTCTTAGATGATCTTCATGGTTGCCTCAAATGTTTATTAAGAAATAGCGACTTTCTGCTGTTGTCTGCGTGTGCACCATGCCCGTGTACATGTACACACACCCACACAAATACAAACATTTATTCATAAAAGCTAGCTCGTATTGTTCATTAGTTATCATAGTGCCTAGCCAATGCACCACATTCTGAGCCTTGCAGGCTTTCCCAGACCATTTTTCCTGACCAATGCAGAGGGAGCATAATACAGTGATGCGTAGCTAAACGTAGATACTACAAGGTATTTCAAACAGAACACAAAATATTGAGATCGCACAAATTACACAAAATATCGAGTAATTTCACTACAGTGATTGCAAGTGTTGTGATAGTGCTTGAGAAGATGGGAGCGCAGCTGGGGTATTCTTCATCTTTTTTTCCTTCCTTATGAGTTTGGCCATGACTCCAAGGCCAATGGATGCATGTTGCACTTGGTTCCGTCTGCGCCGTTCAGATGGAACAGCGTGACTGACCCACCTCCGATATCGGTCAAAGTACTTGGCTCATCTATTATCGGAAACTACTACGAGATGATAAAGGTGACAGAGGTGATACACTGCACAAACATGACGAGATAAGGCCACGTAAGCCGGAACTCAGCTGTAAATACACCAACTTCGTCTTCGTACTGTCGTCCCCTGCACATTCTAAGCGGCTACCATGCTTTCCATTGGCACATACAGCAGCCGCTGCGACTAGCATGCCTGGCACCCTTTGGTGTTGCCTCGCAACATGCTTTCCTGCTTATGCGGCATTCGCTTGCTCTGTGTACTTGAGTAGAAGAGCGCTGCTGTGCCTAGCATGCCAGACGCCCTCTGCTGTTGCCTAGCAAAGCTGTTTCTCGCTCAGGTGGCATTCTTTCACTCTGTGACCTCAACTGACAGACTTCACCCCAGCGGGGCATCTAGCGCTCTCCCACACTAAAACCGAAACCTGTTTTCAGTGTTTGGCAGAATCTGCGTCTTCAAGAAGATTTGATTGATTGATTGATTGATTGTAGGGTTTAACGCGCCGACGCAACGCAGGCGATGAGGCGCGCCGTAGTGGAGGGCTCCGGATTAATTTTGACCACCTGGGGATCTTTAACGTGCGCCGAAATCTCGTACATACGGGCGTTTTTGCTTTTCGCCTCCATTAGAAAAGCGGCCGCCGCGGCCGGGAATCGAACCCGCGACCTCATGCTCAGCAGCGCAACGCCTTAGCCACTGAGCCACCGCGGCGGGTGTCTTCAAGAAGAGAGATTTACAGGGACACTGAAATGAATTGTACACATTCATTGTAGAATTATCTTGCCAAATATGTGTCTACAATGTGGAGGCCATGTTACGAGTTTTTCCAGCCAATTTACACACACTTTTTAATGAGAACAGTGAATTTGAAAACGCCGCCTCCCTTGCATCATCCTCCCCGCCGAATTTGGAGACATCCGTTACGATAACATGCTGGGAAGTTCACAGGGCTACATTTAATAGATTGCCAGCCCATCAATCCGTACAACCTGTGTATAAGAATACAAAAATTTGGCCTTAGCGAAAAACAAAATTTTCAAGCAAGAAAACCCATTGCAAACCACATTAAGGTCATTACGGTAGTTAGTGCAGTAGCTGGGAATGCACATGGTGTTTTCTATACTGCCATCTTTTACAGACAAACTAAAGCTCTACACGTTGCCTGAATGGTCAAATAATAGGTAACGTGTTGAACAATGCAGCCACGAAATGACCGCAAAATTCACTTCAGTACCCCTTTGACATTGTACTTCTATTTCTTTTTTTTTTTCTGTTCATCTAGTGTCTCCACCCTTTCTTTTCCCTTCTCAATTTAATTGACTGTGTCGCTTGACACGCCATAGCTACACCTGGGCTATGAGGCGCACTGTAGCGGAGCGGAGGGCTCTGGATTAATTTTGACCACCTGGGGACCTTTAACACGTGCCAAAATCTCGACACATGAACACCTTCTATTTTCACCTCCATCTGAAAAGCAGCGACGCCTTAGCCACTGAGCCACAGCAGCGTGTTCCTCCCTCTCAAAGTTTTCCACTTCAGCTGCAGCACTATACAATAAATAACCCGGATAACTGACAAAGCGATTAAAGGGACAGCAAACAGATTCTTGAGGAGTGCTACCACCAACCTTCAAACAGAATTTCCATCCCAAATGAAAGGGCTCCACTTAAATCACCTCTAACTGAACTGCTTTTCCTGATAGGGCCCTACAAAATCTGAAAGCGGAATTTTTAGATTGACCAGCCTAAAGGGACCATGCAGGGGCCATGCAAGTTTGTTTTATTCAGAGGATTTCACGTTTTATAGTGCCTCCAGCACTTGTCCGGAAGCAAACGATGCTTTATTGACTGCGAAATTAATTAATGTAAGTTCAAATTTTGATTCTCCTTGCCAAATCATGTGTTTTAACGACGTCTGCAGTGACATTATAAAAACGGGTCTTCAAGCTAAACTTGGTGGGAAGCAGACACTTGTTTACCGTTAGTCAAGCTAGGTGGCTCCACCATACCGCAGCTGGCTGTTTTCTGCCTTCGCTTCATTTTTGACCATATTTGTACCTGGCTTGTTTTTGTTCAGGGAGAAAGTAATCGTTTCGTGAAACATGGTGCTCGCTCGATAAATATGGTCCCATAAGACGCCGTCGCTAACGCCAATTGGCCAGAGTCGTCTGAGACAACCCGAAAGAGCCGCAGTGCTGTGCAGCTAAAACAAGCATAGTGCACGCAGTACCAACAGCAGTACGCATCGGTACTTCTATGTTTACTTGTGCTTTCGTAACTTCTCCTGTTTATTCCACTATTCTTACTGCTGAAAAAAGAGTGTGCCATAAACTTAATTAAGTGCAAATAACTTGTTCAGCAAACTTATAGGTTCTGCCTAATTTGCATTTGCTTTTGCCAGCCTCAGCCAATCACAGAGCTGGCGCGTATGACATCATAGGTTCTGTTGCGGGAAATGAGCTGGTGGGTCGCATGGTCATTCCCTTTTTTCCTAATTATATAGCTTATGTGAGTGAAGTTTACGTTACAAATTGTGTCAGTATGATTCTAACGAGGTAATCTTTCGAATGAACCAAACTTGTTTTGCCGGCATGGCCCCTCTAAGTATGCCGACAAAACGAATGCTGGCAACCATGACAGTAAGCCGTGCAGCAACATACTCTTAACTGTACGCGAGATGAAAGAGGTATTTAAAAACTTGTCCTCAGCTGGAACAATAACAATGAGTAGTCTTTCCTATTCCTTCATGTGGTTTTTGAATCACTCACTGAAACCGACAAGCTGTTTGCATATGAACGGTAGTTCACATGGCGCCATCTTCAAGATATACTGTAAAATTCAGTGTAAAGTTTACACTGAATAGAGATATTCAGCGTACAATTATTAGCAACAATTGATTTAGAAATTCCTTATGGTTACCCCACTATATAAAACAGTGGCTTTCATATGAACTAGAGGACGTGTCCTCCACAAAACGCGGTTGGCTGTCCCATTAAACTTGCAAACAAAAAGCCTGGGGGGCTGTTGAGGCTGAGGGCAGTGCAGCGTGGCTTTTTGAAAAGTTTTTATTTTTCTTTTAAGCATATGCATAACAGGTGAAATTTCCAAAAGGTTGTTTCTTGAAATGTATTTCATGGCATGATTGGTGTCATTCACACATATACAAAAATTCTGTTCTCAGTTCCCCTTACAATGCCTGTCACTTTTCTTACACAGCTTTAGTGTGATGCAAAAAAAAAAAAAAAAAAACTCAAGCAACCATGTTATGCAACAAATAAGAAAAAAAAAAGGTTGCCATGCCGCCCTGCGAAAGTGGATGTCCAGCGAAGCTGTTGTAAACCACTACAAATGCTGATGGGGGAGGGTATGAAATGTTTGTCACCATCTCGGCGGGCTTGTCGGTTGTGGTTGGCTCTCTCAGGCAGTAAATGCTGGGTCCTGCCTAGCCTGACGCATGTGCTCGGCGTCTTGGGCAAGAACTGCGTTTTTTTGCCTTCCCTTCTTTCTTTCTTTCTTTATTTTATTTATTTCATGTAACCTCAAGGCCCAAACGGCATTAAAGAGGGGCGTGGTACAGCGTACATTTTTAGTGCATTTAGTGGTACAGCGCGCATTCTTGGTTCATTTGGTGGTACAGCGTACATTTTTAGTACATTTTTAGCATTTAGTGACACTAGTACTGCCTATCCTTCATACATAATCTGCAAACAATCTACCAGGAACACATGGTGGGGGGGGTCCCATTGTTCACAGGTGCCTTATCATCCGTAATGCGGTTTCGATGCTTGTTTTGTGTTTTTTTTTTTTTTCAAACGAATGCTGAGAGCTCTATGCTGCATGCCTGATTAGCCTGCATGCCTGATGAGGCAAGAACTGCTGGGTCCCGCCTGGGTTTTTTTGTTTACGACATGAAATTTTTTAACCAACTACAGGCTAACAGCTTTGCTGTACAACCTGCGTGTCTCGTGGCAAAGCCAACCTTTATTTTTCCTGTTGAAGTGGTACAGCGCAAACGAAATTTGCAAAATACAGTTGAATCTCGATAAACGGAAATCGCTTAAATGGAATTGCCGTTTAAACGGAATCGCCGCTTAAACAGAACTGTAGCCTGGAAGTTGGTTGGTTTTGTGTTCAGATAAGTAAAAAGACTTTCGGTAGTCGGAACTAAAATTTCTGCCTCACCGAGTAAACAGAACCGGAAATGAAACTTCTTGTCAAACCCACGGCTAATAGCACCAGCTTTTTCTGGTTCCGGCTGTTTAGTTTTTGTTTTCTTTTCTTTTTAAGCCTCGTTGGCCTCGTAAACCTCGTCTCGTTAGTAGTCAGCCGTGTTAGCTTGACGAATGCATCACAGTTCTTGTTCTAGTCGTTAGGTCTCGATTCAAGTCACTGAGGTTACAGAGCTTAGCTCCTGCCGCCTCGTTCATGCCATCATCATGCTATTCGTGCTTCATTACCGTGTTGTCGTCTTGTAAATTCGATGCTCGTAAGCACTTGCGAAGTCGAGGCATGGAGCGTGCACACCATGCGCTTACGTTAAAAAAGAAAGGACATCATTCTTGACTTCGAAAGCAGCTCTTTGATGCATTTTCTCGCATTTTGTTGGACACAGTGACTAATTGTTTCTAAATATACCTTGTGAATGTTGTGCCTAAACCTCTTGTAGTTTTGTTGCTTTCTGAAAAACTATCAGCTACATTCACCTTCCAGTGCTCAGAGTTCCATGATATGCCCTTAGGAGTGTGTACACACATAAATTTGCATTTTGCACATCTCTTTCAGTAAATGGAACTACTGTTAAATGGAACTAATTTTTTCGGCCCCTTGTTTATAGAGAGTCTACTGTACTTAAGGTTTTAGAATGTTCACACCCAGTGATATCCCTGGAAGTTCTTAAAAATGTTTAGTAGATCGCACAAGCAGTGAGCAGCCCATAAAATGTACGCACCATGACTTTGTTCAGCTTGTACCTCTGGGATCGAATGTCGTCCAGCAACATCTCGTATGGCGTCAGCTCATATTCCACAGGATGCAGGTGTGTTTCAACATCAACCTTTTTCAATTTCACACCTTGCCGAAGTTCTCGTATCACCTGCATCCATAGCATTGCCTACAGGGAAGAAAAAGCACGACAGCAATATCAAGATTAATGCACTAAGATTTTCTGATGGCTCATATTTAATGAAAATTTTGATACCAACATGCACGGAGCTTGACAAATGAAGATAAAGGAAGTGATTATCAGGCAGGACTTAGCTGGAACTCCTAAAAATTTGCCCACCATTTAACTTTATTTCAAGCAATAATGCTGTACATTATTAGGACAAATTCGTTCTCTCGCATATATTCTTAAAAAAATACATGGGGTATGGTGTTTTTAACCTCCAGCCTTCAAGGAAATTGATATTTGCTGTTTTAATGCAGTAAAGCAACACCTGCCCCATGAGCCATTCCAGGGTGGAAGGCTATGGATCATTTTGTAACCAGCTGGGGTTTTAATGTGCACTGACACATTGTACACACAAGCATGTAATTTTGGCTGCCACGAAAACTATAACTGCTGCTGATGGGTATCAAATCCTGATCTCACACTGCATGCCTTAGGTTGCAAGCCACCTACCCTTGTGGCTGAGTGGCTATGACGTCATGTCACCCATTCAGTGAAGACTCACAAAAATGTGCAAGAACAGATAGAGAAAGAGAGAAAGGGACAGAGGGAGGGAAATTGACAGAAATAATTAATTAAATATGCTCTACGATTAAAGCTTTATGATGAGTTTTAGGGTACCCATTAAGTTGCTGTTTTCAAGCCAGTAAGTTATCACTTTTCTTTAATTTTTCTCAAGTCCTGATACACGCCTGTGATTCAAAATATTGATCGACAAAACTAACGTCAAATAAACAGAGGTTAAATCATGTTTCAGCCAATGTTGCCAAATGTGTGATATGAGCTGGGCTTCCAATGTACAGGTGAAACAAAAAGTAAACAGAGCATGGGTTGGAGATTTTGAGGGAATTTCTTCGCCATGTGCCTAGCCAGCAACCTCAAAGTGACTTTTTAAGAAAGTCATTCTAAACTAAAATCCAGCCGCACATACTCTATTTATGCTGGCAGCTGCATAAAATAGAAATTATTCTAATTTCATCAAGCCGTGCTCCGTTAGTTTTTGGTGCACCTGTACTTGAAGGCAATTTTCGGAGAGGAAAATATGTGTAACTCATGCATGCTTCCCTCCTGGCTTAAGCACGTACAGGGACCGGCTTGTCCTAAGCAATGCAAAACAATATTTCATTATTTGATCCTGGTTCAGTTTTACATAAATAGCCACACTTTGCCAACCTTCCTTTTTTAGACATTTTCCACAGCTTCAAATTACAGTTTCAAAATTTCAACTCAATACTGTTTTGGAGATCAAAAAGATCAGTCTTCACAAAAACACCTGACAAAGAAGGCTCAGTGTTAATGCCAGCTTTATACACACAGCTTGGGGCTAGAGTAGTGTGCAGACAAGCAAAAGTTGTCCTTTTAACTGGAATGCAGCCAACACATTGTGAAAAAACAACAGAATTGCGCCACGAAATTGGCAAAAGAATTGCCTCATAGCAAAGTAGCAACTGGAAAACATTTTCAAATAATGAACAGTTGCAACTCTCATGTGCCATGCATAGGGCTGAACATACACAGTATACCTGATATCATATAAACTTTACAGAAAGTCTACTACGTTAACATTTCAGGTGATAAATCATAACTTCCAAACAATGCGAAGGCTGTAACTTCCACTAACACCTGCAATGTTTTTCTGAAAGTATGTAACTCTTCTCATGTCTAAACAACAACTTTGATAATTAGTTTTAACAGAACTGGGGTTGTATTTAAATATAACTGACGGCAAGTTTCTTCAAGATTTCAGCGACCTATTTATTAAAAGAATTTGGACAATCACATGGGAAGTGGAGTTTATATTGCCTTACGGGATGAACGTTAAAAATAAGTTCTTGCTGCAGTAGCTCCACATGCCTCATTTTAGCAAAACAAGCACAGAACATGAGTTTTTACCAAGTGGTCAGATGATGAACCAACAGATGTACAGGAAAGTTTTAGAAAACGTGGGAGACACTGTGCACAGAACGAGGTATGAACTGTAGAAACGCCACATCTCAGTGCTGAAGCATGACAATGGGCGGCTTACACATTGGTCCTGGCTGCAGTTACAGGGTAAAAATCATTCATTGCACCCGGTCCACTTTATTCTTTGGGCTCTGCCACTACAGGCTTTTTTTATTTTCTAAACTAAGAAGGAGTTTGAAAGGACGTTGCTTCGAAACCATTCGAGATTCAAGAAAGTGTAAGCCGTGAACTCTTCAAAGTAAAATGGTGACAGTGCTCCATGAGGCATTCCAACAGGAGAAACGATGGTGGCAGCAGTGCATTAAAATATCTGAGAACTGCATCTAAAATTTTGCACACTGAATAATGAATTCTTTATAGCTCGGAATTCTGTATTATTTGCAACATACCTTGTAAAGAAATAAATTGTTCCTTTGCATTACATCTCTGCAAAAAAACTGTGAATCGTTTCCCTCCCATTAACTTTTGGGTTACTTACTAAAATGTGTGATTGACCATGCAGACTCTCTACACTAAAGTCCCCCACAGAATACTGCAATGTTATTTCAAATATCTGTTGGTTTAAATAAGCTATTTAGCTTGAAATACTTGGTGCAAATATTGCCTCAGATAAGCGTGGTGTAAATATTTTGGACTGAACGTTTTCCCCACCTCCTGAAACTGTCTGCCCCATCACCCTTGCCCCCGGATTTAGTGAATCCATCCATGTGTTTAAGTTCACTTCTCACTTATACCCTTTTTGACAAGCAAGCCAGTCATCAAAGAGATACTCATTTATAAGAGCTTACAAACGGAAAAAGGGAGAGGAGACAACATGGTTTAAGGAAAAAAAATTTAATGTCAGATAATAACTGCCAAATATATTCATATATGTACTTATCAGGTGCTAGTAAATATGGTTATATATTTACCAACAGGCTCCATATATGAACATGAATGAGAACTTGCAAATAAATTGCCCCCTTTTTTTTTACTCCTAAAAACACCTGACCATATTCCATACTGCTACCTAATATCCACATCATTTTACCATCATTCCAATCTCTTAAAAGGACACCAAAGGCAGAAAAACTTTGTTTTAACTGAAAGATCACTCGTTCTGCAGCCCTGCTGGCTTCTGTTCGATGACCAACAATGCCATAATTTCTGACAAATATATAAAACTTCTTTACAGCGCTTGTCTGGGTCCATGCCTTTGTTGTGCGCTTTTGTCCCTGTTCTGTGCTGTAGTCACAATGAGCCCTTATCAACTAGCCCAGCTTACCACGCTTCTGCAATTAAAGTTGGCATTGTTCTGTGTCGTTTCCGTTCCATTTTTTCCTGATGCTAAAGAGTGCATTACAAAGCGCCCAGAGTGCACCAGGGCCTTATGCTCTCCTTTACTTGATCTTCACGGTTTTCATGAAAGCCTGCTCCAATTGGCTCCCACTTTGGCCCAAGATTCGAAGACAATCACAAAGGGCCTTTTTGATGTCATTTTGGTATGGTGGTGTCCAGGCAAAGTCTGCCACCAGGCCCTGCATCTCTGCTGCCCCTAGCAAAACTTTCTCATGAAGTATTGCCACTTGAGAAGAAGGTGTATAAAATACATGTGCAACTGGCTATTGTTGATGCCCGACACGTCTCAGCAGCATAGTTGCTCATGCTAATGAGCTCCGGCTTTCGTCGCAGGCTGTTGCAACATTTATGAGTGGAATCATAGGTCGGCAGGCTCACTCACAAATGCACCCACACACCCACCACTCACCACTCACGAGTGAGTGATGAGTGAGCCTCGCCATCGTTATGAACTGGTGAGTGCGTGTGCAAGTGAGTGCGAGCCCCACACGCAGTAAGCTCTGCTAACCGCTCACGAGTGCGAGCACCACTCGCGGCAAGCCTCACCCACCACTTGTGAGTGGCTTTCGCACTCGCGGGGAGCCCCGCTCACCCCTCACGAGTGTGAGTGCCACTCGCAGGGAATCCCACTCACCGCTCGCAAGTGCACTCGTGCTACTCACGCGACTTGCGGGGCTTACAGCGGTGAGCGCCACTATTGCGCTTGTACTCGCTGTTGGCTATTCGTCACAGGAGCCACTCACTGTGATGGTTGTTAATGGAGGGATTGCTTTTAGCTTCAGAAATATGTTGTCACGGCACTCCTGCTAGGGGGCACCATAGAATCACCTCTGGTGGCGTGTTGATTTAGGAAAATGATTTGGATGGACTTCCGACACCATAACGCACTGATACTGTTCCGTTTCATAACTCATGGAGGGTCTGCTGACGCCCACTCGCGTGCGAGTAGTGACGACGAGTGCCGAGTGCGAGCACGAGTGAGTGCGAGTGGCGACGGCGAGGGGTGAGCGTGAGGGCGAGTTGTGAATGCGAGTGAGTACGAGTGGAGAGGACGAGTAGTGAGCGTGAGTGCGAGAGGTGAGGGCGACTGGTGAGTGTGAGTGTGAGGCAGTGCGTGAGAAAGATATTTTTCTGTGTGAGTGTGAGTGAGTGGCACCCTGTTTTGCTGAGGTATGGGTATGGTAGGCTCCGGCGTTCATCCTAATGCACCTTTTGACCGCACTTGTACTGCAAGGCAAAATGAAGCTGAAACAAAGCCTGTGGTGAGGCATCCTATTTTATAACATTCCCTAACCGAGATTGGTGTTTTTTAAAAAAGTACGTGCTGAGCAAAAGTCCTCACAAACATTAATTTAGATTTGCATGTCCCTGCATTGCTGCCTGCTTCAGAAAAATGCTCAGTCAAGCTCCACCCATTCCATTTCACCACGTATTCATGATTCATGATGTCAAAAATTGTAGGGTGGGAAAGTGTTGAGGGGCAATACCTGTTTTCATGCTTTTCACATTTTCTTTGCTGATAAGCAACTGGTGCTGCTGCAAATGGTATATTTGTTTGTATTGACATAATTCTAATTTATTGATATTGGCCAACTTGTCTTCCCACCTTGGTGTCCCAGAATATCCAGATTAAAAACTTAACACAAGCAATTCGATGAAGTTAGTAACCCCTCATCTACACTCAGCGATGCAACATCCAATGCTTGTTAGGTCAATGTCCTTAGTATCCTACTATTTACTTTTATCAATGACCTGAAAAGCAAATTTTCATCCAACCAACTGTTCAGACCCAAGTGCACAATATACAACAAAATGTGCTCTAAAGCAAACCACCTGCTTTTTTTTTTGTATGACATAAGTCAAACTACAAACTGACGGTTATTTAAAAAATGCCACTCAACGAGAAATTAAAAGCAGCCTCAAACAGCACCTCCGTTAAAGGTCACTGACACCCAAGAACTAAAGCTCTCGAGTTTAAGCAATAAGGTATTTAAGGCACTTCAGTTATTACTTGACAATGAACTGGTCCTGGACACATCCACTTACAAGTACCACAGTGCACACTTTCAGCCTAGTTAACCTTGGTCAACTTGTATGAAACAAGTTTGTGCCCCTTTACTGCACTATCACAGCAATGGCCCTGCATAATGTGTAGTGCGTAGCTCTGCAAATACATCAGTTCATCCTAGGCCAAAAATGACTGAGATCTAAAAAGACAGAGTCTGCTTGAGGGATCTTGAAAGCACTGCGATGATGGCTATTAAACTCAAAGGGACAGACAACCGATTTTTGTGGAGTGCATAGCCCACATGAAAGCTAGCATTTTATATACTGGGGTAACCGCAAGCAACTTCTAAATAAACAGGCGGAAATAACTTTCATTTTGCACTAAAATTTCAGAAGTCTGAAAGGTGGTGCCATGTAGTTTCTAAACGTGACTCTAACGTACGGTGTCCGAACAACTCCGTTAATTTCAATGCCCGATTCAAAAACCGCATGAAGGAATAGAAAAGGCTGCACATTATTGTTGTTTCAGCCAGGGACACGTTTTTAAACACCTCCTTTCATCTCACGTGCAGTTAAAAGTATGTTGCTGCACGGCTCGCTGTCTTGGTTGCCAGCACACCTTTTGCAGGGACAACGTATAGCTGGTAGATCTAAAACTTCCGATTTCAAAAGTTCTAGGGCGCTATCAACAAAACCATTTCGGGTTAAGGTGTTTCAAGTGATGCCCTTTCATTAGGGATGAAGAAAATATACTCGTCAAAAATCGGTTGTCTGTCCCTTTAAAATTTGACGTTTTGCTGAGAACTCGCTTTAAATTTGCTTGATTTGTGAGCAGCAAAAGAGGAAATTGTTTGCTTACCGGTTGTGTAGTTAGCCCCCTCAGAGCCCACACGATTAGCTGATCAACACTGACTGCATTAATAATTAGAGCATGATAAATGACCACAGAGCCCACCTGCGTCTTTTAGATGATTGGTTTCCCACACTACGTTTCCCGCAATAAACGTGCTTCCACAGATTGGCTTTATGCTTTGCAAGTAAAACTTTAATGGGCTTTAATTTCTTGCCGCCTAAATTGACTTGAGTGGCTGTTTTCTTTACCTAGACTTCTGTAATACTTTCTACAGGCACAACTGACAGCCACACCATGCCCTCAAACAGCATAGAAGCTTTGCCATAGCTGGAAAGTTATCAGAAGTGCATCATCTGACAAATGTAAGCAATTTGCATATAAAAAACCATGACCTCAAAAAAAGTGCATCAGCCTTTTTCGTGCTTTTCATTTATGGCTATCAGAAAGCGCTGTTTTAATAAGAATGTTGCTCCACAGCAATCAAACGTGGTTAAAGTCTGAATGTTTCACGAATTATAATGTCTAATCCAACCACTTAACTGGGCTATTAAGGTATGATATACCTTCCATTGCATCCAGAACATAAAATCGTACCTTCCAGCGGAAAATTACACATTGTGTTAAAAAATGTCTCAACAAAACGTCACTGAGCTTACTGGTATGTTCTGGCTGAATTTACTGCAGTGTAGCACGTATTTTAGTTCTGCAAACGTTTTCTCCCGACCACGCTGTATGTCAGGACGATTTGTCCTGCATTTGTATTTTGTGTGTCGTGCCTGTCTACAGACACGGCAACCCCTTGGCTTCATTCAATAAAAAACTTGACTTGCCAGTGGCCACCCGCCTCCACAGTGTTACTCAACTTCATCTACATGGTCATTCAATCTCAAAAGGACAACTTTTCAAGCCCAGACACTCCCACAGGCCCCACAAGGCTGTTCTGTCCACATCCAAGCTACCCTGATTTATGGTACACACTCCACACCCATGGACCGTGATAGTTTCCTAAATTCACACGCTGTCACCCTGCCTTTCGTGCTAAGCAGAGTGAAAGAAGTTGCCCTTTATTATAAAGTGAAAACCCCACAAATATGTGAAATTTACTTGCTGGCCACAAATGCTTACACTGAGCTTGTGAAGCAGTTGATGGCTGGCATTGGCTGTGAGGTCATTTGTATTATTTTTCAAAGTGTGCAATGGAAATGTTCCCAATGAGTGTACCTCAGCATGGTGAGAGCAAATTCGCCAACAGTTTGTATGGCAAAAAATTTAAGTTTAGTACTAACCAGTTCAACAAAACTATTGCATAAAAATGTTCAATAGCCCATACACAATACCAGCTGACATTATGCCACGGATGCCAACCACAAAGTTCGCATTATTCAACAATATTCCGGCTCCCCCTTTCACTTCTCAGATACCATATCGCACACAATTAAAATCAATTTGAAAAATGCACATGTGACTGCGAAAGAAAAAAGTGCCACTTCATGTCTTTCTTAGGAATCGTTACAAATATAGACAATAGCACACGCGCTTAAGCGCAATGCTTAAAATCTGCTACCAGTTTACTTAAGGTGCTTGGGCATTCTCAGCTTTACTTCCATTAAGAACGCACGGGACAAAAAAAATAAGCAATTATTCCCTTTGTGGTTGGCATCCTAGCTTTTCCCCCATGAACAATCCCACTGACCAGATGAGCTCCCGTCCCACTCGTGATTTCAAGTAAATTTTATGTTGCAACTACAAAGCAGCTAAAATGCCATGTTCAAAAATGCTAGCATTTTTATTTTTAAATTTTAAATTTAAATCTTAAATTTTTATTGTGCTACTGCAGTAACTAGTTTGTACACTTCTAGTTGAAGTTACAATTATACAAGTCTAAGCAGTACATCCCAAAATATGGCGAGCAACCGTTGATGTCAAGTTCAGAATACTAGTTTATAAACTTTACAAAAATAAGCAAGAAACTGTCATTTGAAGGTCTTTGGGGTGCAACAGCTCAATACTACATACAAAAGACAAAATGATTATTTTGCCAGCACGTTGATCTGAAAGGCTTACAGATTGTCAACAAAAATACAGGAGAAAAATGATTTTCAGTGCTATCTTCTCAATTCTGAAGCCCAATGCCTCCCCGAACATACTGCTGCTCTTTCATAGAAAGATGTTTCTCTGCCCAATTTCTGTTGAGGAGACCTTTTCTTGAGGCTCTTTGAAGCAATGTTCGCAAGTTCATACGCAAGAATTTCCAAACACGCACTTATGAGTTATAAAAAAACACCTGTTATGACGACAGCTCACAGACGTTTCCTTTTGCTATGGTGTGCATAAGAGTATAAAAGAGATTGATTACCCAATCTTGGAAGTGCTTATTAAAATTTTTGTTTACCCAATCTTGAAACTGCAAGCCATCTAGGTCTGAGGTATCTGGATCACTGTGGTGCGACTTTATAAATTCCTGCAAAACAGAAAGTAAAAAACAAAAAGTAAAACATGATTGCAGCCACAAGCATATGGGTTACATGCACATTTACTGCTTGCACTCAACAAGCTAGGATAACTCAAAGAAACAGTGAAACCAACTAATAACAAATTAAAGGAGTGCTGGTGCTGTGAAATTTAAAATTTCGAGCTACAGACGGCACTTCTAATATAGCACACTGAAAACTGGGAAGACTTTACGGGTAACAAAGAATGAGCTGGCATATTATGGTAACGAGTAAATCAGATACACTCTCCAGTACTTTATCATCAAAATGTACAAAATGCAAAAAACTTGTATAATTTTTACGGAATTATCCTAACAAATATTTTTGCCACCAATGACAACACGTGACAATTCAACCCGGTAATCGAGAGGAGACGCAGCATCAGCACTAATAGGAGCCTAGCAACACTCGAGTTTCACTATTTTAGCACACGACTAAAGCCGTTCTACGTGTTAATGTTAAAGCTACTATTACAACTGCCAGTAAAAAAAAAAAGACTACACAGCAACAGCACAAGAAATCATGCAAAATATTCTGGGGTGCTGTTTTTCCCCT
This sequence comes from Haemaphysalis longicornis, assembly GCF_048455015.1. Lineage (NCBI taxonomy): Eukaryota > Metazoa > Arthropoda > Arachnida > Ixodida > Ixodidae > Haemaphysalis > Haemaphysalis longicornis. The sequence goes on from NW_027526203.1 coordinate 390,476,051, forward strand.
GCTTCTTAAAGCAGGCATTACACTCACTTTGGTTCCACTAGAGATTTTTTGTAGAAATGTTGACAGCTCGAGCGCCTCAGCCACCAGTGCCCGGCAAACTGCCTTGTAGTGCATGTCGGCCTGTGCCGGATTTTGAAGGTGGCTGGCACACATCTGTAAGAGGCCGGAAGTTGCAAATCATGAGATTGTTGTGCGAGCAAACACGACCTGTACACACGCTGCAGGTAGCAGTGCGGTCAATAGTGTCACTAGATAAGGTTACAGAGTATCAGCACTCCTTTCTCTTATTGTTCCGTGCCGCCGCTGTGATCATTGGTCAGTTCGCGTCACGTGACATTTGTCTGACTGCGACGGTTCCTGGGCGCCGCCATTTTGTTGTTTATACGTTTTCTGTCGGTCAACTGTGGTAGCAGTCTCAACTTGTCTTCCACGCTCTGCGGCTGCGCGCGGCTGGGGTAGTTCCGAACGCGAATAAAAGATAACGCGCTTTGCTGTATTTCAGCTGCAGAAGTGTGTCCAGAGATGCCCTTTGCTGCGTCTTCAGTAACGCTCTTTACTAGTGACCTCGTCAAAGTTAGTGGTCAGGCCGCAGAAGTGGCAATCTGGCAACACTGATAAGCACCAAAATGGCAGCCGTCGCTCACTTGCGTGCCTCAGTGACGGTACTCGGTATCTGATCTAGTGACACTAGCGATGACAACCCCAGCATAGCTGCAGCCTGAAGTGCCTGCCTGCTTCCATTGCTTAATGCTGATGGCAACCAAGCACTTCCAAGTGTTGCGCTGTCGAGACATCAGTACCCTCAAAAACAAATTATATTTATAGGGGTGCACGAGTAGTGATTTTTTGTTTTGAAGGAAATATGAAGCGATAATGATTTTGTTTGAATAGTTGCAAAACAAAACGAGTATTTTCAAAGCAAGGCAAATTTTGACTGATTTCCAGAAAGAAAACTGAAATTTACAGTTCCTCAAGCATGCTTGAGTAACAAGCCTGTAGAAAAATAAAAGGCACATCTAAAAAAGTTTGCAAATTTTTTTTAGTGTATAAAACAAGCATAAACTATCCTGCTGCTGTTAGCTTTATAGATGGTATTCTATTTTATACTGGGGCAACTTCCACCCTAAGAATGTAATGACCTCAACCACAAGTGCACTGACCTCACCCCCAAGTGCTTCAGTATTAGTGTAATGAAGGTATATATTCTGACAAGCTAAGATTAACACATTTCTTTTTTTTAAGAAAAAAGAACATAGGCGGTAGTTCCACAGTCTTCCATGTCAGTTTTAGGAAGGGAACTGTGGGTATAAGGAAGCTCATGCATGGAAAATTAGCCTGATTTTTAAACCCTCGTCAGCATGCCTTCATGGCGCGGTATAGTATAATCCCCGCTTTGAGCTTCCTCGCGGGATCCTTTTTCAGTACTAACAACACAAGTTTTATTTTAAAAAACAACATGCGCCCCGAATGTCCCGCAAGCACAAGAATCTTAAAAATGGGTTCTGCCAAGGGCATTCGATGATAAAGAGTCGAGACCAAAATTGGCCCAAGTGTCCGGTAAACGTGCAGGGTCCACAAACCAGCTTGCTGCAGTGTCAAATACTTATAGTCAAGACCGCTATGCGCCTAGGAGCGCGAAGCTTGACAAGTTCATATTTTTCTTATTTCCCATTTAGACCAAAAAGGAACATCCCCGGTTTTAAAAGAAGAAACTTCGAGCATCGTTTGCGCAAGAACCGGGGACTCGGGGACTATGGCAGTATGTAGCTAGACTTTCTTATCTAGAAGGTGTTGACCAGGGCAGACTGAGCAAATTACACTATCACCACGCAAAAATAGAAGCACCAGGGCAGAGTTGGCCCAATGCCAAGGAGATAACTGGCGCTCCCCAAAAGCAGCTTCCCGTTGCGGTTCCCGCACGTCACCGGAGCAGTGCGGGAAAGGCCGCAAGTGAAGAACGCCTGCGCATGTCTTCGAACTTGACTTTTCGAAATTCGATAATTTATTAGAAATTCTTAATTAATGTTATTCGATTCGAAGACGAATCGAACATCTGGTAATTCCCTTCGATATTCGAAGCTTATCAATTTTCGCACACACCTAATTATTAGCAACCAGAAAAGAGCCGAAATCTCTGCGTTGCTTAGACAGTAAGCAAAATGAGTACAAGCATGATCTTAAAAAATACGGACACATTTCACAGACAGAAAATCGGCCATGGCCACCTGTTTAAGTAGTCCTTTGTTTGCAGCGACGTTGAGATCGCATTAGGTGCCATTTAGATTAAAGTTATGCAGAGCCCATCCACTGTAGTTGCTTTACAAGATCGCAGATCAGCTTTCTTTTCATTGTTGGCAGGTTAGTTTAATTTACAGAGCCTCAAGTACCAGACTTGGGTGGCAGAACTCGCCAGAACTATACATACGGAAGTCCCACCATTTTCAACCAGGAGGGATAAATTAGTGACTTCGAATGAAACTGCTTCAGCAATTCCCCTCCCACCCCATAGGAACTCATGCAGTCAGTGTCAGTTGTATCTTGGCACAGTATATCCCAGAGCAGGACTGAGTGAATAAGCTAAAACTATGAAAGGTAGTGCAGGTGTGCCTTGCTCCGAGGGAATGCTCAAAAACAAAAATATTTGGTCACCATAACGCTCTTTTGTTACCATGAAGACGGCAAAAGACGCCGCGAAACAACCGGAGCGGCCGCATAAGAGCTATGCTCTAAAACGCCCCTCATGTGCAGTTGACGTCGGTCATCACGGCTGGGTGAAAGTTAGAAGGAAAAAAAAGCCCCATAGTACAAACTCTAATATGCTAAATTTACAATATTGCATATGTAAAAAAAAAAAAAAATAGCGCATTGCCTCAAGCTGGGTAACGTGATTGTGCAAAAGAATCATGATCAGTGGATTCTGAGGCACCTAAGATTCTGCTATGGAAACAACAACAACAACAAAAAAAGAATTGCAATACTCGCCCTTTCATAATTTAATTATCCATAAACAATGCAAACAACTTTTTTTGGATTTCATCATTTTGATGAAAAAGAACGGTAAAGTGCGAACTGAGAAGGCAAACGTCGCAGTAAAATGACGGAAGTTCGAGGCTGAGTTCACTATGACTGTGCCTCCCAGTGCCGGCAGTATGCTGAAGATGGGGGGGTCAGAGAAGAGTCTCTTACGAGCGAGAAGCTATTCCTCTCACAGGTGCGCAAAGCCGAGCTAGCGCTGTTTTCCCCGTGGGAGCGCGCACTCGCGGAAGGCAGCTGAAAAGAGAAGGGCGTTCGTGACGAGCGCGCAGTGCAAGCAGTGCGGCGCGAGCAACAGGCCCAGCGCGGGCTCGGTCGATGCGTTCGCAGTGGGGCCCGAGCGAAACTGCGCGTGCCCGCGCAGGCCCCGCGGTCACGACTCGATAAGAGGGCCCCCGTGTGTTTCTCGGCGGGAAACGGCCGGAAGTCCCGCGAGGCGGCCACGTTCGGTCAAGGGCGAAATCGTGAGAGGATGAGCGGCTGTCCGCGATGACGAGCGCACGTCACTCGAACAAAGCAGCTCCCCCAACTGTCTCCTCCGCCAAAAAGCGTTTCTGCGTGACCGCTGGGCAAACTTTCCGGCGGCGAAAGGCGAAGGAGGAGCGCGCACCTCGAGCACCTTGGCGAGCGTGAGGCCCGCCCTGTGCGCGGGGGGCTTGCCGCCGGCGCCGCCGTCCCCGCCGCCAGGGTCGTCCTCGCCGGAGTCCTTCTCGATGCCCTCGTCGTGGCAGTCTTCCTCGCCAGAGTCGTCGTCCGAGCTCATCTCCTCGTCTTCGTCCGAGCAGCACTCGGGGTCGGCCGACGTCATGCGGTCCAGCAGCATCTCGAACGGCCGGCTTAAGACGTGCTCCTCGTCCTCCCCGAGGCCGTACTCGAGCGCGTGGAACAGCACGAGGCCCAGGCTGCAGACGAGCTGCGCACAAGAAACGGCACGCCGACGACATCAAACTCTCCGACCGAAAAGGGAAACAAGAGAAAATACAGGGAACAAAGGCGTTCTTGATGGTGTTGGACTGCAACGGTCTCCACAGTCAATAATTTCCCGGAGAAAAATTTGCCCTCAAATCAGTGTGTCGAACCGGAAAAAAAATACCGCCAAGGTTGCGTTTAGGGGTCAGGTAAATTCATTTTGTTCCGGTTCAGTTCCGGTTCGACTAATTCATGCACTCCTATTAAGGGACACCAGGGACAAATTTGTGTTGGCAGTATATTGTGTGCAGTCACTCCTTGAATCATTGCAAGAACTCTCCCGCAAGAGCTGCCTTCGCCGAACTGGCCAGTGAGTTTGAGACTCTTGAAATGTCTATTACGAACAGTAACTTACGCGAGAAGGAGTAGCCGGCGCTCCTATAAAGCGTCAACCTCTCCTATTTTTCCACCAGGTATTAAAGAAAGAAGCCAGAAGAATTCATGCACCGAACCGGTTCGAGAACTGGTTCAGAGTTGTATTAGCGAAGCGCGAAAAAAAAAAAACATTGGAATTTAAAGTCACCATGAAACTCGAATACAATTTTTGTTCGCTCAAAATACTTAAAAAAAAAAAAACACGTGGCGCAATATCAAAGTAAACCTTAAACAAATAGGGCAGATATTAAAGCAGCCGCACCATCCACTTTTTTACCCATCCCTTATGTCATCCTATGGACCACACGAAGCCGCCGCCAAGCTAAGAGCCTATAGGATTCATTGGTGCCTCTTGTTCCGCTTTATTGTATCTTGAATGCTAACAAGGAGTTAACACACTGTTAACTCTCCTCTAATTGTTTCCTTATTACGCCACTGCTTACGCATGTGTAGCAGAGAATTTCAATGTTTTTCGATGCTTTATCTTTTATGGTGAAAACGTCCTTCAGGCTAATAGGAACTAATCGAGCTACCAAAGGATAGTTCTTCAAGTAAGGTATAGTTGGGCTTTGATTTCATGGTCCATTTAGTGTCCTAGGCCAAGCGAGTAAGGAGACGTAGCAGAACAATAGCGCCGATCACTGATTGCGGCACCTCCGGTATCGCGCTTGCTACTATCACGCCACCAAGAGAGAATGCCGCCAGCATTTTTATGCTAAAGCGCGCACACACGCACACAGAACAGAGCGTCCTCCGCCTGTGAAGAGGAGCTGAACCTCTGCAAAAGACTGTAGTACGAAAGATTCTAGTGGTAATCAGCGAGGTCGAAATCAAGTGCCCAACGATGGGTACATATTTCGATTCGGAAGAATGCAATCTCTCAAATTTCGAATTGACACTCGAAATTTTGCATTGACACGTGTCTTCTGTTATCCTCTGTTGTGTGTTCTAGAAACTTATTTCTGCGGATATTTCCCGCCTTCATTTTCCCTTTTGTTGCGTGAGTTCGCCATGCTTGCATGAGGCCGGTGCCCCGAACCAATAAAAACACATGGTTGCTAAAGTCGGCGCAGGTGCGCGTCATTTTCTTTCTGTGTCCCATCCGTCACACTGTTTTTATTCTTCCGATTATGCACAAATCACTTTCGAGGTAATACAAGCAGGTACATTTAGGGTTTGAACCTTGGCCTGCGCAGGCAGCAAACTCGCGGCTTGATTGCCCCGGCACGGACCCGGCGCGGGAACAGCAAGGTCGGTGCTTCAAACATCACCCGGGCTGCCGAGAGAGTGACATTTCTTTTGTCCGGCCTTGCACCCTGCTTGCTCGACCAGCAGCAACGTACAATTACAATATTGGTGCGCAGTCCTTTCACCATGTTGTGACCACAAAGATCGTTTATAGCGTTTTTATAGTGTGAAGAGGAAAAGTGCCGTTGATGGTGCGCGAAAGAAAAAAAAAAGCCCCGAATGACACTGACCACCCGTTATTAACAATGTACGGTCGAACCATTTTGTAGTGCATATGTAACCGTTATTTTTCTTTCCGGTTCAGTTCCGGTTCGGGTTCAGCGTACTCGAAAAATAACGGTTCGGGTTCGGGTTCAGTTCCCGAAAAAATACCGTTTCGGTTCCGGTTTAGTTCTGGTTCGATACCCTGTCTCAAGTCAATTAGGCAGCGCGAAAGAACCTCTGGCCAGATAACCGCACATTGTAAAGCAAATAATAATTGGCTGAAGATTACGATACTCCCTAATGCGAAATTTTACCGCAGTTGTTAAGCTGTTCCGACTTTGAAAAATATGTTGAGGCAAAGAATTTCACTTTATTCTTCACATATTACTCATCCCATGCAGAGCTTTGCTTCCATATATGGTTTCGGTGGGTGCGCTCTCGCTCGCGCTATGGCGCTACCAGTCAACATGCCTTCGTGACCGCGTGACCGCGTCATCGGCGAACCCACGACGTAGCGGGTCTCAGCCGCGGAGCACGCCTCGCGCTGCACCCGCAGCACTCCGGTTTCCTCCTCACAATTCAGCCATCCTCGCCCTCCGCTTTCATCCTCGCTCTCTCTTCGGTGTCCTCCTCGTTCTCTCGGTTACATCGAGAAACGACCAAGGTAAATATAAATGGTAGCGAAGGTTCGGGCAAAAAGAGGTTCAGAACCTATTGCCAGCGACATCAGCATGGGGGCTTATGGGAGTGGCGATTGAAGCGCGAATAGGTGAGGAGGGAACAAACACTAGTAACAAAAAACCAAGTTTTGTTCAACAATAAAACAACAATTATATTTTACGAACTATATTTATTTCTGAATCACATTTATTTAGGCACAGTGTATAAATAATTTATGAAAATGCCGTTCATTCTCAAAAACCTTTTTTGTAGCGCCCTCTGAAGAATGGCACATGTCATTGCTTTGCGATGCAGTCCTTGTAGTGATCGGAAAGGCGCTCCTAAAGTTCGTCTGCTAAGAAACGCCCCTCGCGTGTTTTGGTGGTGCGTATTTGCATTCGTTTTTCCTTGTTAATTTGGTGTGCACTTAATTTTTGCTGTGCGTGGAGTTGCGAGGTGCGTTGTATCGTCGGTGAACACGTGTAGTACCGTGCCCGGCAGGCACGGTGAACTACGGGACGATGCTGCCAACGGTTGGAGCGGAGCGCTTTCCTCGGTACCTACGGAAACGATGTGCTGTAAAGGTTGCAATAGCAACTCCCGTACGCCTGGCGTTTTACTGCGCCATTTTCCTCTCATTTCCACAGGTAACGCGAAACTATTGTACTGTTAATACGTGCACGGGGGTTGTGTAAGGGGACGTGGTGGTGCTTCGAAAAAAATGGGTCTAAAGCTTTGTTATGTCAGTTATCTCTTTATTTCACCTCAGGCTGGCTCAGAGCAAGTTGTGTCAATTACTCTAGGACTTCTCGGCGTAGTACCACTCGAATTTAAACGAGTCGCTATAATTGTCTTCTCTATTGCATTACAACGCTTGTAGTGCTCGTTGCTTCCCGCACTTGTATGCGCAAGCATTATTTCCATCGCAGTAGTGTGTTGTGTTGCTCCGTGCTGCGCTGCTGCCAGATCTTTCCTGCTATGTGCTTTTACATACTGCCGTCGCTTTCGTTTGCATTGATCCATTTTTTCCTCTTTTTACTTATCTGTTGCGACACTTGCCTAATAATGCAACCAGTAAATTGCAGGCGTGAATGCTGAGTGAACTTCTGTAGAAACCCTTGTCTACTTGATAAGACGCCGGGACAGCTGCAGTGTGCTCGCTGGACTTTCGTGAATCGGCATTCCTGCGGCCCGGTTTTCTACGTCAAGATGCAGTGCCTAGTTCTTTTCTCTTGTTTCGAAGTAGTTCTGCTGTTGACGCTTTCATTGCTCATAATGCTATGTGTTACTGGTAAAGTCAATTTTTCGGCGCGTAAGGAAAATCATAATGCATGTAGTGCCCACGAACATTTTGTACTTATTGCATACGTGCTCATTTTGTGCAGTGTGGTAAATTTGTTTTATGTTCATCCTGGAATAAAATTCAAATGTCTTGATTATAGCATGACTATGCGTTATTTCTTCTCTTAGAACAGAAGTACACAAACCGAGCAAGCATTATATAACCTTGATCTATACTTAAGGCACGCACGCCTACCTGCGTATGTGCGACGCAATTAAACTTAGCAGTGGCGTTGATAGAAATTGGTATCGGGGTAAGGAGTGGGCACGTTTTTTATATAAAAGGGGGGCCGGGGAGAGTGGTCAAGTGTCATTTTGGGCTCTGTATCCCAAGGCAGAAAAAAAATTCCGGTCGAGGGGGGCGGGGGGGGGGGAGGGGTGTACGTTTGCCACCCGCTGCAATCAAAATAAACTACTGATTGCTTTTATACAGCAGTGGAAGGCATGAATACAGAATAAAGGTTCAGAGAAGATGCAAGATGCTTTTATAAACACCGAGGCGAATCATACGACAGTATGCTAAAGTGCGTTTCTCTAGTCACGAGTATAAGCTGGCGTTGACTTGAAGCACACACGCCAAGGGCTCGCCAACTTGCGTCAGATGGCAATGACATGAGCCCTCAGCGATCAGAGTCCTGCTAAGGCTATTTTGAAGTCAAATTTTCCCGCTAATGCCACCAAAATGACGTCACTTTCTGACCGGATCTTGCGTCACTTCCTGTTTATTTTTTGTTCCGCCGGAAGTGTTCCCTCCTCACACAGATGGCGCTAAGCCCCATGAGCAGCTTAAGAGCCGCCATTTTCTGAACGTATGGGCTTCTATGGAAGCTTCGCTACCAGTTATATTTACCTTGAAACGACGGCGAAAGACGCCGCGAAACCACAGGTGCGGCCGCATAAGAGCTGCGATCTAAAATGCCCGTCTTGCGCAGTTGACGGCGGGCTTCACGGTTGAGTGAATCCGCACACGCGACATAGCATACGCCCCGCCAGTACAGCACATTTGCAGAAAGCAATGCACGCACTTTCAATCAAAAACCACGCGGAACATGCAGACAAGCGCCAGACAAAAGAAGCCACGCCGACGGCACTCGTGTAAGTTGGCGCATCCAGTGGCCACCAACACCGGCATATAAGCGCGGCGTGCTCTCTTGACAAGGAATGTCAAGAGGTGAAAAAACAGACATACAACAACGCTGTCTGGGACGAAAGCTCGCGAAAGCTGAGCGATGCCCAGCTTCCTTTCGCGGTCGGTGCGCCCCAGCACAAGGAATGCTGCTGCCTTACGGGGGCCACGCAAGCACTTGACCCCCGCGCCGTGTGTTCCGATCGCATGCCGGCGCTCAGCTGTGTGCCTACCGGGGGTTGGCCCCCTCCGCCCCAGAGAGTTTCTTTGCTCAGGGCGATGCACCCGACTCCCGTACCGCCCGAGGAACTGGGCAGAAGCAGCAGCGCCTGCGGGCACGGCAGCCTGACCGGAAAACTTAACAGCCTGAGGCAATGGCGGTACCAGTAAACGTGTTCTGAACAAAAACAGCGAAAAAAGATACTTCAAGCACCACGTTGAAACAAGCTGTCTTTTTTTTTTTGGCCCCGTCCCCGTATTTTAAGCCGTATTTTGTCCCCGTATTTTAAGCCATGAACCAATTCGCTCAGCAAAGCATTCTTAGTTGAGCCAACTATTCCAACATCACGTCCACAAGTGTTTTTTTGTGAAATCTTCTGTCTCTACTCATTAAATTAATATGAGCGTTACTCCAAGTAGTCTTGAACGATCGTTACTTCGAAAAGTGTTCACAAGAGGACCACAGACCACGTGATCGTGAGCAAAGAATTTCCACTGACTCGGCCATTGATCAGAAACACGTATGGAATTTGTGGTGGAGACAAAGCAGTCTCAAACGGTATCATTTATATAATGATGTGCCGCATACTGAACGCCAGGCACGCGTGCACCTTATTTCTCATCTCTGCGCCTCAAACGCCCACGCGTTCACGCACAATAATTCGAAGATGGGCGCTGTCTGCTAAATAGCTTCATTCCAGAAAAGTGGGCTTAGAACATTTATTGCGCTGACCACGACCACGAAAATTTTGTCGCATTGAATAGGGCCAGCCTTGCGACTGGACTGGGTCGGGGCGTTAATACAGAGACACCAGATGTGGCGATCCTTTGCGTCAGAAGAGAAGATTGACATGGCCTACATTCAGCATTTGCAGCAGTCTTTCTTGGCGCAAACGTGGACAACCGCAAAGGACGGTCATTATAGTTCCGACGGTTGGTTTCGGGGTGGTCATGACAACAAAAATATTAGAAATCTCTAGCGCAATAAACTCTCGAGCACCCTCTCAGGGGGGAGGGACGGGGGGGGGGGGGGGGGGGGTTGGGGGGGGGGGGGGGTTAACGTTAGTTGCCGGACCATCCGGCCATTCGTTGTGCTTCGCTCGCACGTGCGCGTGTGGGAGAGAGAGAGAGAGAGAGAGAGAGAGAGAGAGAGAGAGAGAGAGAGAGAGAGAGAGAGAGAGAGAGAATATGCATGAGATGAATTAATAATAGCCATTAGTTCAATTTTGTGGGAAAGGTATTACGGCCGAAGTAATATAAATTCCAAATCTCGTGGTTGCTCTCAACTGCACCGCGAAACGCATGAACATTTCATCTCGCCGGGGGCTGGCACGCCAGTTTATGCTGCGGCGAAGACGCCTGTATTGGTCTGAGTCACGCGGCGACTTGATCATGCCAGTGGTTCAACGCACGCCGGGGTGCGAGTTCTGGTTTGTGGCCGCGTGATCGGAGGAACGCAGCCAAGCGCGCAGACAGGCTAGAGCACTGCACGGGCCGGAATTTCTAGGCCCGGCCCGACCCGGCCCGGTAGAGACACGGCCCGGGCCCGGCCCGGGCCCGACAAGTTTTTAAAACGGGAGCCCGAGCCCGGCCCGAGCCCGACAAAAATTTAAAATACCAGCCCGAGCCCGGCCCGAGCCCGACAAAAATTTAAAATACCAGCCCGAGCCCGACCCCGGTAGAATTTAAATGAAATAATTCCGTGCCCGCCAGACTTTCTAAGTATCAGCCCGAGTCCAAAAGGCTATAAACGTGAGCCCGAAAACGTTTGCTGTTTTTAACCTAAAAGCGTAAGCATAAAGCGTCTGCATAAAGCAATGAATGGGAAATACTGTGATCACAATAATATAATTAGGATTTTGTTAGTGTTGACTCAACAGACTAAGTTTACGTACATTTACTGCTGGAATATTTGACAGCATTTGCTTTTACTATCTGTTGCTAAAGAACTGGGAGATGACGCCACGGGTTCAATTCGGGTCCATACATGAACGCGCCTGAAATATGACCAGATGACGTGTCCGCTTTCATGACTTCATTTCTGTCTTTCCCTTCAGTGATGAAGGCAGGATTATTTTGTCTGCGTTTGTTTTCTTTTCTGCCTTGAATCATGGTTTTGAAACTTTTTATCCGAAACATTGGCTCTGCTTCGAAAATTGTTCCCCGAAACTATGCACGGTTGTGACTACCGCTCATACGAAAACATGTGGGCGTCCGGCGTTCCTACTTTCGGCAAAAGAATGGGGATGTGGGGACCTTGAAGGCAGCAGCTGATGGCAACAAATCTTGTCTGCCATGCCTCAGCATTTTTGGGTGACAGCTTGCTTTCCGAAGTGGAGGAACTGCTTCAGTAGGGTTTGGTTTCGCCCTCCACGGACCCGTAGCATCCCGACGACGCTGCGGCCGCGCATGTGCGCTGTGACTGACCCATGACGACTTCGAGCCAGCCCGCCACCACCGGGGGGGGTTCCGGCAACCGTTCGAGACAAAGCGACGACGCGGGCCGCACGACCCTTCGTGGAACTTCTGTGAGGCGGACCCCGGCGACGGAATCTTTACGGCTCCAAGCCTCAGGGGACGTGTTTGTGTTGTTTTGTGAATGACTGCTTCTCCCCGCGTCTCCTCTCTTGTGCCTATTCCACCAGCCCCCATCCTGTACACAGCAGTGTATTCGACGTGTGCACTCAAAATAAAGAGCTGTACTCCCATTCTTCAGTCTCCCGCTTCTTGTGGAGGCCCAGGCGCTTGGAATGATTCCGAGTCACTAGATCCAACGCGTCAGTAGATCCAACGAGTCATTACATCCATTCGTGGATCTACTGACTCGTTGGATCTAGTGACGCGTTGGATCTAGTGACTCTGTTGGATTTACTGACCCGTTGGATCTAGTGACGCGTTGGATCTAATGACTGGGATGGATGTACCGACCCTTTGGATCTTATGACTCGATGGATCTAGTGACTCGGTGGGGCGGGCGGGAGGAGAAAAGAGGAGAGTTTGGGCAGAAACCTTTTTGCCTCCACCGCGTATTCTTCGCGCTTTATAAAATGAACAAAAGGGGTGCCCCTCAGCTTACTGCTTTGGTAGCGGGTATGCTTTCTAGCTCTGCACGTCTTTATTTATTCTTTTTCCACATGTCGTGGTGTGTTCGTAAGTGCACAATACACTTTCAAAAGAAAGGGGCAAAGACTTTTGCGACTGACCATGCTGCGAGCGCTCAGCTATCAGTCAGGGAGCAAGGAAATGTACAGAAATTAGGAAAAAGGGGCGCTTCTTACACTTTAGGTTAGTCACGGGAAAGAGCGCCTTGCTACTGTGACATTCATGTGAAAGGTATGGGGAGGGGGGGGGGGGGGGGGGGTGCGTGGCACTGCGGGACAGGGATATTTTGTGCACAGGTTCTCGGAAAGCAAGACTTCAAGGGGGGGGGGGGGGGTGCCTTACTGCTAATTTTAGTTCGCCGTGGCAGCCGCTAAGAGGAATGGTGCTGGAAAATAGTCCATTCAGCCTTATAACGCAGGAGTCGTCGGTTTTCTCTCTCTCTTTTTTTTTTTTTTTGCATTTTCAGATATGGTTATAATTTTCGGGTCTAGGCCCACTCGTCACAAGTCCACTCGTCATAGGCCAACTCGTCACAGGTAAACTGGTCAGGAATGCCAACTCGTCACAGGGCATTTCGTACGAGGAATTCTCGTATCACCGGAATATTCGTCACACGGAAAACTCGCATTACGAGCTTGTTTTCTAAAGCGATGTTTCCGCCTGCTATATATACATAAGCCATTTCAAAATGATGCAGGCGAGCGAGTGTTCTTTCAAAGTTTTTAACGCTGGAAGTTAGGTAAATATGCCGCCATACCGAGGTATATTAAAATGATAATATCCTGCAAATTTGTATTACATGGCATGCAAAAAAAGTAAACAAATTGTTATAAATGACGCAGTGAACAGGTTGTACTTGAAATAAAAAAATGTTTACTGCACTCTCTTTGTACTGTTGTACTATTTGTATTATTGCACTGTTGTCTCGTTGTGTAGGCGTCTTCAACGCTGGGTTGCGACGTTGTTCACTTCATCAGTACCGGAAGCGAATGTTGCGGGCAATATTCCGAAGCGTATTGACTGTCGTGATCAGTCAGGCTCAGCCGTCGGCTCAGCCGTCGGCTCAGCCGTCGGCTCAGCCGTCGTGATCAGCCAGGATTCTTGCGACGCGATCGTTGATATCTTGGTATTTGCGAGCGAGCCGTGGGGGGTGCCGTCCGACGATGACTACTACCACCACCGTGAAAAGCGACAACGGAACCGGTTAGCAAATAGCCCCACAAGATTTTTTGGCTTGGGCTGGCCCGAATATGTATTCAGTGCAGTGAAATAAAGATTATTATTATTTAAAAAACAATTGCCCGCCGCGGTGGCGCAGCTGGATATGACGCTGTGCTATTGAACCCAAAGAAGCGCGTTCGGTTCCCGGTAGCGGCGGACGCTTTTCTGATGTAGGTGAAAAGCGGAAACGTCCGTGTGTTCTAGATTTCTACACACGCATATTAAACATCCCCAGGTGGTCAAAAGGATTTCGGAGCCCTCCACTACGGCACGCCTCATCACTTGTGTAGCGTCGGCGCGTTAAAACCCCACAATCAATCAAATCAACAAATAAACAATTTCAAAACTAATGCAATGTTTGGTGGTGTGTCATTCAGTGTTTACATAGAAAGAAATCCTCCAGCTTAGCTATGTTCAAGCCTTGCGCGAGTTGGTGCAAGCTTCGCCAATTTTTATTTTTTTTCTTCGCAGACTGAAAGTGGGGGTGCGGATTGTATGCAAGGACAGGTTATACGCGCGCAAATACGGACGTACACCACCTCAACACCGCTTGCGATCAGCACTTGAAGAAAAGCAAATCGCGCTGATATCTCCCCCCCTCCCCAGCAAAAGAAAAAAAAAAAAAACAGCTCTTTATGCACACCTGCTGCTCACACAGCCGTAACGAATTTACCATTGTACAAACCAGCCTCAGACCGGCTTTAAACGCCAATTTCCGGTCAGGGCTTCTAGGCTTTTGTTCACACGGCCGCCGTGTAACGAAATCCATGTGACGAGAAGGCACCTGGCACGAGAGTTCCTATCTCGAGATGGCACTGTACGAAAAGGCCGGTGTGACGAGTTGGCCTACGACGAGTTTTCCGGTGACGAGTGGGCTTGTGACGAGTGGGCTCGTTCCCATAATTTTCACAGCTTAGGTTAGTTTTCGGTGTACTAACTTTTTTCTAATTCGTTAGGTTGTGTTAGTCGTTTAACTAATGTTACTTTAATGGAAGGCGATGCAGTGCCAGACGTTTTCATCAAAGCAACGGGCGTCGCTTTAGCGGAGGGCTTATAATACTGTCGGACCGCATATAGACACAGCCTCATATAAATGAGTAAAATTTGCTGTTGGGCTAGTTGGTTCATTGCTTAAGGAAAAATGAGCGCTACAAATGAGGACAGAAAAACGAAGAACGACGAGACAGATGCGCTACTTTTTCTTGTGAAATGCACTTTTCTCTTGTGAAATGAACTCGAATTTCTTGAAACGATTTTTTGTGTAATTATTTGTTGAGAATCGTTCCTCCATCACGTTTTATTCTTCTTTGGTATCTCCGATTTCATTGGGAAAAAATGTATTGATCCTGCAGTAAAGTCTGCATGCAGACTTCAGACGTGGCCTACGCCGTCTTCTTGATCCCAACCGCGGCCTGAGCCCCGCTAGCCGTTCCCGGTCCGCCGGGCTTTTGAGCTATTTCTCTGGAGCAGGGGTCTTAAACACGCTGCCCCATGGCCGCATGCGACCCTCTGACCTCTTGATTCGAACCTATTTATTACAAGAGTTCTTGTTCGCAATTCTGCGTTATTTTAGGCCAGCGGGTGGTTATGCGGCATGGTTAAAAACTTTTGTTTATTTGTTGAATATTTGCTGGAATATTTGAACATTCCGGAAGCTTCGCTTTAAAAACGCAGAAAGCCATAACGAACAACTTCCGCAGCGATGCGCACAGTTGGTAGCAAAAAACGAAAGCTTCGTATAAAAACTGACCATCAGTCCTGCTCAGCTGATTAGACGGTGAAGTTGTTAGATAGCAATGAAAATGATGTTACGAAATGAGTTACAGAAGCGCTTTGAATTGCAATTGCGCAATACAGTTGACTCCTATTAATACGAACTCCATGGGGACAGCAAAAAGCTTCGAAGTAACACAACTTTCAAATAAACAGAATCCCGCCGTGCCTCAGTGGCTGTGGCGTTGTGCCGCTGAGCCCAAGGACGCGGGTTTGATTCCCGGCCGCGGCGGCCGCTCTTTCGATGGAAGCGAAAAGCGAAAACGCCGGTGTGTTCTAGATTTCGGCGCATGTTAAAGATTTCCATGTCTAATATAATCCGGAGCCCTCCACTACGGCGCTCCTCATCGCCTGCGTAGCGTCGGTGCGCTATACCCAATCAATCAATCAATCAATCAATCAATCAATCAATCAATCAATCAATCAATCAATCAATCAATCAATCAATCATAAAGTACCATGAAAGCATTGCCATAACTATACGCTACACGTCTGCCTCCTTGATTTTGGTCACAACCTCGACATTCCTCGCCAATTCAAGCGTACGACATTGTTTTTCTGGAGTGTTAAGGCTCATCGCTAAAGTTGAAGCCTGGAGCGCCCAGCGCGCAAACTGCTTACATGGAGTTGTGTGCAGCGAAGAACGTACAAAGAACGTAGGGATGCGTACGTTGGCGCGAGTTTCAACGGAACTGGCTGCACGCGGCCTCGGTTGTCATGGCGCCCATATAACACAGTGCACGGCGCAGCGCACATAACATGGCGCCAAAAATTCTGAATTTCATCGAAAAATGACGGCCACCTGTATGTTTTTATTCAAAATACCTTCCAATTAACCGACACAATTGGTTTTGGCTTCGAATTATCGGGTAATTTTTTCATTGAATTGCACGTATAATTGTCGAGAACAGCTAGAACATCCCTTTCAAGTTAACCGAAAGTTCTAATTATGCTACTTTCAATTATCGAGACTCGATTGTATCTTGTTTACGAGCGTGTTCACCGCACGTAGTTCGAACGAGCCCAAGGAACACAATACGATTGTTATTTGCGATTTAAGCTATTTCTCAGTTCAATACAGTAATCAAATTTGAAATGGCTGCAGTTATATTCTAACAGACAAACATGAGGTTGCCTGCTTTACGTTGTTTTCGAGACGCTAATGGAATGTCTTAGGACCAGCGGCTTTAGGTTCGTTCTATCACAACTGCGACTGGTAATTACCCGTGATATCGCCTAAGATAAAACTCCCAATGATCATGTAGCCGCATCAGCAGTCAGGCTTCATTTATATGTTTTGGGGTCTCCTTACCAAAACACGAGCTACAGCCATTTTCTATAACCATTCTCATCCCGCTGATGTTCACATGTTTACAGCAAAAGAGAATTCCTCAACGCTTACCATTTCACTGTAGACCGCCTAATGACGAAAAGTAAATGAACTCGCGGTGTTGAAAGATCTGTCAGGCGGCACCACGATCTTTCCCGAGATGTCTACGCTGGATTTAAAGCTGACATAACAGGGCAAAGTAGAAATGCACACGGGCGAGCGACTTATAGAAAAATAACTTCATTGCCGCCTACTCGCAAAAAATTGGGTATAACAAATAGTTGAATAAAGAAAGACCAGGTGCAGCTTTCCGACTTACCGCAATTCTTCCAGATGTGATTACTATAAAGTTAATGAGCACAGTGCAATGAATTTTCGCACAGCCAATGATGAGGGCAAAAGCTTGCTTTGTGCGCAGTTTCAAGTGTATAACTTTGTTCTCCCAGGCTTAATGGCCTTTAGAACATCATTTTGAAATGTATGAGTAGTAACTTTTGATATTTAATAACACGCAAGCTATTCGGATTTTCATATCCAAGTCCACTCCTTGGTCAGTGCGAAATATCACTTTTCTCTTGTGAGTTAACTAGGTTCCCGTCCAGTTATATTTCCAGCAGGAAAGTTGGGGAGCAATCAATAGAGAGTTATAGCAGAGCGGAGAACCGGTTCCGTACGGCACCCGATACACCTGCGCATGCGCACAGCCAGTTTTTCGCCTCGGCACGCGCAGTAGCGCCGGTCGCCTAACGGGTAACGTACCGGAACTGGTTCTCTGCTCTGCTATAACTCTCTATTAATAACAGAGTGATTGTTCTTTGATATTCCGTCTTGCACTCAAACTGTAGGTTGGGGCGGCTTTGCGCTCTCCGGGGAACTTATCGTTGTCAAAGTAAAATGAGGGCCACGAAGACGAAGTTTGCAACATGGCAACGAAATTTATGCACGCATATTTACATTTGTGCAAGATAGTAAAACAGGGGAAAGCATCCATATTGACGACCTGGGATCAAATCCATGTTCGGCGAATCCGATAGTGAAGAGCGCCGTACACAAAAATACCGGAATACTGAAATATTCGTCCACTCGCGGGGAAGGATTTTTCACCGTCACCCTCGCGTCTCTCATCCCCCCCTCGTCCGCTTCGGCGCGTTCTTGGAAAGCCGTGCCTTGAGCTCCTGAATGGGTTGCCTTGGCTAGTGGACACTGCAGCGCCTACTAAGCGACACGAATGATAGCGGTGTCCTGATCCAAGGGCAAGAGTTTTAGGCGAGCCCCCGCTGGCGCCGGCGCCATGCACGCCCCTTCCCCGTTCCCATGTGGCGAGGGAAATTCGGGCCGGGACAGGTGGCTGACCCTTAGGGAGAACGTCCATCGGGATTCCGAATACAAAATTTGCCGTACAAAAAAAAAAAAAAAAAAAAAAAACGCATTTGTTCTTTGAACAGTAGTGCTATAACTGCGAATTTATAACTGCAGTAGCGCTATAAATTGCGAATTTATGACGACTTAGTTATGCCCTCTGTTTATTTTTTATTGCGAAATGTATGAATATCGAATTCACGGTTAAGACCTAATTGTGGCCTGTACAAAATCAGTACCACTTCAATGATGAAAAAAGTCCTGCAGTCAATTCGTTCTTGGTTTTACACTTTGGAATTTAAAGAGCGCAATTAGTTCATGAACCGATTATTCGCGGAGCCTAGTAAACAAACGCAAGCCTATAAACACAATGACCACCCAAGAAACACAAGCACGCGCGGTTCCTCCCTTTGGATGTAATGGCTCGTTGGATCTAGGGACTCGGTTGGATCTCATGACTCTTTGGATCTTCTGACTCGGGCATCACGTGACCCAGTGGATCTCCTGACTCGTTGGATCTAATGACCCGTTGGATCTAGTGACCATAAGCGCTTGGAATGCAGGGCCAGGCGTCGTGACCGAGGAGCCGCTTGCTACCACGGAGGTGGCAACGGTAGACAGTGCGAAGTCTATGTCGCATTTGTTCTGTTTGTTTTATTTCAAAAAGCAGAAATAAAAGACAGTCATGTTGTATTGTGTGTCTGGAGTGCCCTCGTCTGGCCTGCTCTCTCCCACTATGCAGCCCATACTGTCTGTTTTATAATTGATGTGAAGGCTTTCTGAGCGGAATCGTCTATTTATCATGTTTTTTTAACGGCGCCATAGTGACATTGCACTTCGCTTTTTTTTTCTTTTGACTTAACCTCAAATATCAATGGGAAAACTTCTTGTTATCAACAATTTAGAATTAGCGTCACACCACTTCCGTGCCTCAGGCACTGCTCGGGCCGGCTCGGGCCGGCAAGGCCCGAAACATTTTTCGTTCAAGCCCGAGCCCGGCCCGGGCCCGAGAAAATGTGTGCTACCGGGCCGGGCTCGGGCTTTCGGGCCGGCCCGGGCCCGTGCAGTGCACTAAGACAGGCAGCGAAATCCACCACCGTCGTCAACTCGCCTAATACATGACGGCGTGAACGAGCAGCTGCGCAACGCGTACGGAATGGATCGAAGCCATTCGAAAGCGCAAGGCGGAAGCGGATCGTGAAGCAAATCGTCTCAAGCGACAAGAGGACGAAGCCCTTCGAAAAAGCGGGGCGAAAGCAGAGCGTCGCATGCGTTCAATTGGGCATTCCCTCTTTCTTTTCTTTTTCTTTTTTTTTTTTTTTTGCGGCACAACCGGACGGCATCCGACACATGCCCTCAAAAGCAATAACGAACGAGTTATTTATCACGTCTCCTTTAATTAACCCCATTTTTGGGTCATTAACCACTTTACAGTGTCCACTGAGCTCGCATTTTAACCCCACTTTCGTAGCGAGGTACTTTTGTGACATACGCGAGGGAGCATAGAGAACGGACAGCCAGTACGCTGACTAGGAACGAAAAAAAAATGAGCTGTGGGAGCCCTAATAAAACCTTGGTGGAGGTTTCGCTTCCGTAACAGCATGGCCGCGGGTACCGTGCAGGCTTGAGGCGATGAGACTGGACCTTCGGTTTGCCTTCGGCTAAAATCGCACAACTATGCCCTAGTTGAACCCTGTGTTTGAACGCGAAAACGGGAAATTCGAATTGGTTTAGTTAGATTTTGACTGTGCACGGCCCGAATAGAGCGACCGAAGTTTTCGTGTCACTGTGTTACAAGAGCCATGACCCAGTCAATCTTGCGTTGACACTGCCCGGTGAAATCATTCCGTGAGTCGGGGAGTACCCATACGATTTGCTGTAAAAACGCATACGTATAACCTTTATAAAAGTGAATAATTGCTGCTCACCGAATTTCGCTCACAGCCGTATTTCTATTGAAAGATTCATTTGAATATGCGTTTCGGACGATCGGAACAAAGGGCCCGTTTTGAGGCATATTTCAGACTCATGGATCCAGAAATGGGGTTTCAGAATTGAAAATCTGCCCGAAACTCTTCTTCCCGCGCGTAAAGCACTTACGATGATGACAAGTCGCACTCTTAAAGATCGGCGCGCCTACAGAGGGAGGTGGCAAAACGGCATATACCGCAAAATCCATCCTCAAGGCCGGAGGATTGCGGACGTAGAGAGAGAAATAGTGCACGATAACCTGAAGGACGATCAGTTAAGGAAACGAGACGTGCGTACACGCCATGGAAGCGTCCTGGCTTCCCGTACGCACGCGCAAGCATGTTGGCAGCGCCGGAGAAAGTGTCACCGCGACGCCAATGTGGCACACAGCGCGAACATGGCTGGCAAAGAGGCGAGAATCGCGAATGCAAGAAAGTATCAATGCACGCCGACTTGGCCCATTGGCAACCAGAACACGCACCGCGGAGGCCAGCGAATACGGGAAACAGCAGAGCGACAAAAGCCGGGACAACGGTCATGTTTATCACTCGGCGTCCTTGACAGCAATCGCTGCCCTGCTGCCACCGGCGCACCAGAGCTGCAAGACAGCGCCTCGCAACTTTCGTGCACCGCAACGGCACAGTGGCACGGCACCTGTGCGCACGGATCAACTAGGGAAGTTCGCACAGATAACCGAATAAAGGCTGCAGCTCGGCTCGCCGCAGCATGCAGTCAAACGTCTAGTTTCATCCCTTGACCAGGGATGCGCTTGCTGGTCCGAGTACCGACAGAGCGCCCAACGAAACTCCTGATCTGCGCAGGGATGCCACACGGACAGGCCCCCTATTTCTGTCGGCGCTCGCATGAACCTTATAAACTTTCGCGTTCCCGATCACGTCCGCCACGTTTGGTGCGGGCCCGTGCGTGGAACAAATGCCAGCTTAGCAACAGCGCACTGAAGTGCCACCTGTCGCTTGCGCAACGTGGCAGTCTGTGTCGTGATCGAGTGGTTAACTACGCTTGGGTTCGCAAGCAGAAAACGGGTTCGATATGCAGCGCCACGGCGGTTACTGCCAGTGGGGAAACCACCCCCGTACGCGCCGACAAGGCAGCGCAGAACAAGTTCACAAAGTCGGTTAGCAACTGCAACTGCATGCGCAATCGACACGTTTTGCACGACACGCGACTCAGCATCAACCCGGATAATTAATTGGCGATGAATATCGCTTCGGGAGTAAGAGATGATCTTGGCCCAGTACGCAACGTCATTTTGTCCTATTTCAGGTATACCATAGTGAGCCTATACGATTCGCCTCCCGCGTACCACAAAGAGCATCGACGTTCCCCACGATAGAAAGCGCCCCCCCCCCCCCCCCCCCACACACACACACACACACCACCCCCTTTTTTTTGTGTGCCAAAACTGCGACATTTCGAACATGGCGAAATTTTGGACCCTTACGGAATATTTATGATGGGCCGCGATGCAACAAGTTTTGGTGTAACGGGATTAGAGCGAAAGTAAGAAGTATGTTACGCTACCCTATGCACGACTACTTCCATTTTATAGCTAGACGGCCGCCGGCTATTAGAACGTTCCTAAACAGTCGGCTATCTAGAACAAAATCCCTGGCCATCTCCACTAACGTGAAACCTGGTGAGGGGCAAAGCATGCAGTGTATAAGTGTATTCTTGGCGCCCTGGCGTTTTTGCCAACGGAGATGAAACGATTGGGGGGTATACAGATATACAGCTTTGCTGCAAGTCTCATGCCTTTGAAGCACGAAGCTCTCTAGCGCGAGGCCTAAACGAGTGTCCCGGTATTTTTTTAGTACGTGTTACGAAGCGCTCCAGCGCGAGGCGTAAACGAGTTTCCCGGTGTTTTAAAAAGTACAGTGACTACATGAGACGAACGACGATTACGACGACGACAACGACATCAGGAGACGCCAACAGCCCCAGACCCTAAGGGGCTCCACCCCTGATACTCCCTCTTGGAACTCGGACCACGCGTTGCACTCAGGTGCACCTTTCTACCTGCGCCTTGCTTTTACAAAGTTTCCCAGCCTAGATGCGACCGTTCGTTCTCGTGAGAAAAAAAGAAAAAAAAAAGCAACGCATGCAAGACGCCTTTATTGTTTACGAATATTCACTCACCTGTGCCATGAACTTATCCGTTACTTCAAATGCGTCCAAGGATTATTTTGTAATGAAAGACAGCCAAAAGGTAAGAACCACTTCTCTGATGCTTGGGCGTAGACAATTATAGGGGTGTTACACTCTTTTATAGGCGAAGTGGTGGCTACAGCGTATCCGCAAATCAACACCACAAAATCGAGGCGAATTCAGGGGGGTTAAGCAAAGCTTTGTATTTCACGCGGCGAAGTTTGATGGAGATTGATTTAACTACAGTATAGCACGCTGAGAACTGCCTCGAATCGCTTTCTAAATTTGAATCTTGGCCGAAGCTGCCGTCGTTTCTACTTTTTTATGGCTTCTTGCGTTTCGGACGCATCATTGAATTGTAACATGTGTTTGAGTTGTTTTCCGCCTGTGTAAATATTTCTTGATTGATTGATTGTATAGGGTTTAACGCGCCGACGCAACGCAGGCGATGAGGCGCGCCGCAGTGGAGGGCTCCGGATTAATTTTGACCACCTGGGGATCTTTATCGTGCGCCGAAATCTCGCACACACGGGCGTTTTCGCTTTTCGCCTCCATCAGAAAAGCGGCCGCCGGGGCCGGGAATCGAACCCGCGACCTCGTGCTCAGCAGCACAACGCCTTAGCCACTGAGCCACCGCGGCGGGTGTGTAAATATTTCTACCTTGATACACATTTGTTTATTTCGAATCAACGCCCAACTGTGCTCGCTGATGTATCTGGGCTGGATCACAAGCCACCATGTCAAATTTGTGAAGCAATTTGGGAGCTTTTCTATAGTTTTTTTTCCCTTCCACGAAAAAGACTTGTGCTCTACTGTTCGCGGCTATCTTTTTTTTTTGTTCTACACAGTTCTGATACATATATGCTTGTGATGCACGCGTATCACTTTTGTATGCGCACTTCCGCAATTATGCCTGTACTGTCACCTCCATGCTCCTGTCTTGCAGTGTAAGGGCCGGGGACCTGTCAAGCTGCGTACGCAGTTTTTTTTTTTTTTTTCTGCCCTACCAATTCAAACTGAGCAAAGTAAAATCTTGAAATCTTGCAGCTATGTACACCTGTGCTGCGAGGCGCGCCGTAACGGAGGGCTACGGTTTAGAAATTACAACACGTGGAGTTCTTTGACGTGCGCATAATCAGGTATACACAGGGCGCTTCAGCATTTCCTCCTCATCCTAGGAACGGCCCTCGCTGCAGTCGAGAATGTAATCCACGATTCTGTGCTCGGAAACCGCTAAACAACCGCGGCGGATGTCCCAGCTCGCAGCCTGTCGCGGCGTCAGCAGCTCAGCATGGCGCCCAGTGGAAGGTATACCGAGGCCGGTCAGTTGAGCCCCAAGTAAATGTCGAACATTTAAATCAGCTGTTCAAGGTGGCGTAGTGAACGGCTCTGGATTATCTCCGGCCACTCGGGGACTTGAAACCTTCCAGTCGTGGCGTCACCATAAATGCCGCTACAGGAAACCGGACCCCCAACACGAGTGTGCTCAGCAGCAGAACGGCGCACCGGGAGAACGGTCAGGCGAGTGATACCTGACAGCAGGATGGAACTTTGAAGGGCACAAACTATCTTCATTTCTAACAATTTATTTCGCAGATAGAAAGGAAAGAAAAAAAAAACATGACGGGAGCAGTTATTTATCCAGTTTCAGTTGCTGCCGATGCCACCTTGCGTCGATAAACCGCGTAGTGAGGGTAATCAACGAAATATTTTAGACGCACTTCTACGCCGCCTACTCCCTTCAAAAGACGATCCACAGATAAGGACAACCTGTGAATCGTAACCGCCACGCAATTCATTTGCACGTATGTCGACCTATTTATACAGCGCAGACTGTGATGGTGCGCGGAGCCGAGCGCTGCCAGCGCGAGACGGGCGGAGCGCTGTTACTATGGCAACGTGAAGTGACTGAGATGTGAAAACGCCGTAGGTGTGAGGGCCGCGAGGGAAGCGCCGTTGGCATGCTCGGGTGTACAGCACTAATGAGACCCTTCAGGGGGGCTAATTGGTTTAAGCACCAAGCAACTACGTAAAGAAAAAAGAAGAAGAAAGAGACCCGATGACTTCATCGACAGAACCCCGACGTATTATTATGCACAGAAACAGAAGGCCCAACGCAGACGTCGACAAACAGGCCGAGTGCAGGAACTACGCATTATAATCGCAATAATAACGTCACAATGTACCCAAAGTATGAGTAATAGCGTCAAACCGTCCCCACACGGTACCTCTGTCTTCGCAATGCTGTCGGATGATCGTGCAGCTGCGCGAAATTTTTGCATCAAGGCATCTGCCATTTTGTTTCTTTGCACGCACCGTCTTACGGAACACGCACGTGCTCGGGGAAGTAGTGGCCGGCCCTCAAGACGTCACCCCTTCCCCCACCGACAGAAGATGAAACGGCGGCATGGCGAGTAAAGCGTAAACAAGAGCGGAAGCGGCGTTCTCCTTTTCTGCAGCAGGCCCTGGCGCTGGCGGGCGTGCTTCCCGGCCACGGCGACCGCATTTCTAGTGGGGGGCGAAATGCAAAAACGCCGTGTAAACGACGTCTGATGAACGTTAAAGGACCCCAGGTGGTCAAAGTTACTCGACAGCCCTGCAGTACGGCGCGGCTTATAGGTCATCGGCCCGAGCCGCTGTAGGACGGTCAGATTGCGCTCCCCGCCGCTGCTACCGCGCTGCCGCGAAGCGACCGTGCACGGCGTTTTCTATGCTCCGGCGGTCCATGAAGACACTGGCTACGAGCAGCTTTGTATGCGGTTTTCACCACTACTTCTTCACAGAGTGGAAAAACTGCCGTAGTCCAATAAAAAGGCACAAAAATGTGAAGGCTCCTTGCAAAAATCCACCAGAGAAATTCTTCCCGAAGTTGATTCGGAGAACTATGGTCACATGAAAATCGGGGCAACACTAAAGCAGCTGCGGATATACTGGAGTTTCAAGCACTATTAAAATCTCCGAAGCATGTCCACATGCACGTTGGGTGCCGAGATGCATTTTTCTAAATGTACCGGCTCAATTCGAGACACTGATACCGATATGAAAGAGCCAATATGCAATACGTCTGACCCCTGCAGCGCGCCCGCTGAATCCCCAGGAACCCTTCAACAACGCCACTGTCCCTCAGAAAAAATCCGATTAGATACCCTACGAGGGTTGCTCCAGGGATGCGAAGCACATATAGCTCACTTAATTCGAAACACTGATACCGATATGAAAGAGCCAACGCGCACTACGTCTGACCCCTGCAGTGCGCCCGCTGAATCCCCAGGAACCCTTCAACAACGCGACTGTCACTCAGAAAAAAATTCCGATTAGATACCCTACGAGTGTTGCTCCAGGGATGCGAAGTACATATAGATCACTTAATTCGAAACACTGATACCGATATGAAAGAGCCAATACGCACTACGTCTGACCCTTGCAGTGCGCACGCTGAATCACCAGGAACCCTTCAACAACGCGACTGTACGTCAGAAAAAGTCCGATATACCCTACGAGGGTTCCTCCAGGGATATGCGAAGTATATAGCTCAATCACGCAGACGACACTCGCCGCCAGAAAACTTGTCTCGTTTCGTTAAACAAAACGCGCGGTGTGATTAAGGGGATGGCGGGTCATTTTATTACAGTCCCTATCCACTCCGAAATAAATCTTTGTGATGAGCCTAACGAATGTGCCGCCGCGTTTGGCTGCGCCCTCCTGGGAACCGGCATCGCGTTTTCTTTCTGTATACTCCAGGTGGCGCTGGCGCTCCAAGGTGGTCATTTTTTCAAGACGGCCGCCGGCTTTCGCATAGTCGAAAGTTGTTTTTATTCGATTTCTAAATAAGCAAGTTGGTTCCGTCACCGTTATTGGTGTTAAACAACACAGACCACAAAGTATGACTTTAGTGTAAAGTTTGAGCCCGAACGAAAGGGTGGTTCGCTCCGGAAGAAGTTTTAGCGGCTCTCATTTACTTGTGCAACACCCTATGTGAAAACCCTGACTTCTGAGGAAAGATTCGAACCCCCCCCCCCCCCCCCCCCCACACACACACACACACGCGCGCACGCACATGCGCACACGCACGCATGCACACACAAAAAAAACAGAAGCCTTGCATCCACTGCGTGTTGCACGCCCATCAGTCCGTCTTCCTCGTCGTTGCAGGACTCATCCGAAGCCCCTCTGTACTTTCGCGCAGAATCACAGACGCTGACTGAGCGGACATGTATGTTTACAGGAGACCTTGCAATGCGTGAAGTGCAACATTCGGCCCGTAACAGTGCACCTTTACAAGAGTGAAATCGGGTTCGTACGCCAGTTATTCGAATAAAAAAGCAATCCAGATTACATTTTCTTTCCCTCCTAGTAGGTAACAAACTAGCGCTTGCCGGCATCGTCAACCTCACGCGCTTACTCCCTACTTTGCACGAAGCGACCTTTTCGGGTGTTTTTTTATTGATTGTAGGGTTTAACGCGCCGACGCAACGCAGGCGATGAGGCGCGCAGTAGTGGAGGGCTCCGGATTAATTTCGACCACCTGTGGATCTTTAACGTGCGCCGAAATCTCGTACACACGGGCGTTTTTGATTTTCGCCTCCATCAGAAAAGCGGCCACCGCGGCCGGCAATCGAACCCGCGTCCTCGTGCTCAGCAGCACAACGCCTTAGCCAATGAGCACCACGGTGGGCGGGTTCGGGTGTTTTTTTTTTTTTTTTTACGCCCCATAATTGAGTGGAATAACCTAGCCACCACGAGCATGCTGTCGTAAAGTTGTGTAGCCCTGTTGTATTGTATGCACTTACATCGCCCACCCTGCATACTGCAGGGTGGGCGATGTAAGTGTCTGGAGTATGCAATAAATAAATGAAATAAACCATCGCGGATACAAGTGGTACGTGCACTCGCGCGATGCAGCGACTGTTTCTTCGAGAAGTGTCGACGAAAGTCTACCTGAGAGCAAGGTGCACCTTGGGAAATGGGGTTACAAGATGCAAAGCCGGTTCACGACCATAGCCGAATGCATCGCTGACCCGTGGCAGTGTGCCGAATGATGGACATAGGGCTCGTTTCCTGGTGGCTGTTTTTCGTTAACAGAGGCGAAAAACGCCCGCGTGTACGAAGTCCCAAGATGTTCGAAATGATGGTGATTAGTGCACACCCCCCCCCCCCTCCCTGTATCGGGACGTCGATTGTCAGCAACCAACATGTCTGTTTTATTCCACTTACTTGCCCTACTCTTAGCTAACCTAATAGATTTGCCTCCCCCTTATCTCCTCCTCCCCACGCTTTAAACTCCCATCACTCCCTCCTCCCTTTTTCCTCCCCCCTGCTCTAAATTCCCATCCGTTTGATTACTCCCCTACGTACCTGTCTCTCCCCTACTTTTCTCCCACCACCACTACATCCATGGCCCTGAAGTTGAGGCTCCCCCTCACCCCTAATTCCAAAGCCTCCACCAACGCCGTTTCCCCATCGCCCCGCGGCGGTCGTATCTCTGTTCAGCCTCTGACATGTGGTCTATGGTTTACCGACCTCTGCCGCAGCATATACGTTTCATCCTGTTGCTGTAGATACCCGTGTATGCCCGGGCCCTCAGAAACCCCACCCGTGCTTCAAAGACCAATGCACTGGCTCGCGTATTGCCATAGAAACCTTCCTTCCTGATTTCTAGTTTCTGTGCCCAATTCGTCCTATCTGCTGCATTTTCCTGCTTTTAGGGGCGAGCACTTCAGGGGCTCGGGCTGTCGGCGTCTCGTGTCATCGCATTCTCATGTAGTCACCACGGCACTCGTTTTCCAACGCCTCGTGCAAGAGCGTAACGCGTACTAAAAGATCACACCGGAACACTCGTTTTCCAAAAGAATCGCGGCACTTCTAAGCATACTTCTTAGCTTGCTGGGGCGTGTAACACGAATACAACTTACGGCAGTCTGTTTCATTTAATCGCTTAAAGGCGGTTTAACGCAAAAGAGGGCGCCACCGCCTCAGCAAGCGCGCGATTGCTCCTCCCACCGGCGCTTCTCCAGCGCCCAATCAGCGCGCGTCGTGTGGCAAGAAAGAGACTTACTATCTTTGAATACACTTATACACTGCATGTTTCGCCCCTTCCCAAGTTTCACGTTAGCTATTCCACACACAGAATAGCTGGCCAGATAAACTACCATCAGGCCGACCTTCCTTTGTTTTTTTTTGTTGTTTTTTTTTTCATTTCAATAAAATTCCTCTCACTAGTGGAGATGGCCCGGGATTTTTTTACTGTTGCGTATACCCTACTTTCCCCTACCATCCTTCCGTGCCACTTGGTCAGCTGTCCGGTCCTATTGCGTGTCCATGCTGCTCATACACAAGTACTTAAGACACTCACGCAACCCATTTTTCTTCCTCCATGTCACGAAGTCGCTCCTAAAATATTATCTTGCTTTGCGCTTCCCTTGTCTCAAAGGACGCCCAGCCCATATGCCCCTGTACCGCTTCGTTCGTAGCTTTGCTGTGGGCACCTAGGGCCTGTCTGCCTACCGCCCTCTGATGTACCTCCAGGCCCGCTTGGGTCTGTGGTTTTATACACAGAACCGAATTTCCGAAAGTCAATCCTGGTACCATGACTCCTTTGCATACTTTCCTTACCATCTTGTGTTTGTTGTAGCCCCGCAGTGCTATATGCTTCATTATACAGTCGCATCCCGTCTTCCTTTCGCCTTAAGGTGAGCCTCATGCGCATGCGTGTAATCTGTACCCTCGTTAAGCCATACTATTTACTAAATATTTACACCCTTTTACCCGTAGTGTTTCTACTTGTTGCACTGATACTGTTTTGTGCTTCGTGTCGTCGTTAACGACCATGGCCCTATTTTTCTCTGCTAAAGGATAGCCCTAGGTGCGTCGCTTCTTCACCGCATGTATCCATCAAGTCCCGCATACTTATCCGGTTGCCCGCCATCAACAATATGTAATCTGCATACATTAATCCTAGAACCCTTTGTTCCAGCCCCTGCCCGTTCTTCATGTATGATAAGTCGAATCCCAGCGTACTGCCATCTAGCTTCCTTTTTAGCCCCGCCATGTAGATCATGAACAGCAGTGGATAGAGAGGACATCCTTGTTTCAAACCCTAGTAGGTGTACACAGGCCTATTTTATGTTACCCCGCGTCCCATTATTTGCATTTGGTTCTCCCGGTATAGTTCCCTGAGCAAGTTAAAAAATTCTCCCCCACTCCCTCGCCCTCCAGGATATCCCATAGCCGCTCCTTGTCTAGGTTGTCGTACGGCGCTTTGATTCCCAGAAAGGCCAACCACAAAGGTCGCTTTTGCATCTTCGCCACCTCTATGGATTGGTCTACAACAAACAGGTAGTTATCTAGTCTTCCGTCCTTTCGAAACCCATTTCGAGGTTCCCTTAGTATTTTATTTTATTCTACCCACTGCTCTATTTGAGCTCAAATTTCAATGCCTGCATTCCCACTGACGTGACAGTGACCGGCCTGTACTATTACGAGCAATATGAAAGGGAACACAGGAACGCGCAGAAAACACCCTCAGACCCAGCTGTGAGTGATACGCAGCGGCCGCCGTCGGAAACAAAGTGGAAAGGGGGATGCTGTTCTAACAACTGTTCCCATTCCCGCCGTTCGTCTTATCGGCTGTCGGGCGATACCATATTATCGGCGAAATGACTTAAGCTGTTGCTTTGTAGAAATGCCAGCGGGGTGGGAGTGCCAACAGTTAGTAGGGAGTTTTAGCTGACCGTTTTTGACGGTCCGCTCCGCTCCGGTAGCGGCGTCCCGCTCAGCGCAACCGGAGCCAATGCCGTTCGCCGCCGAGCGCACCACGCATGCGTAGCGGCTCTCGCGCTCGCTATCGGAGCGTGAAAAACGGTCAGCTAAAACTCCCTAGTGGAAGAGCGCCCTCCTTTCCCCCTTTGGTTTTCAGTATAGTGCCTAGAATAGTATATTCCAGGCACTATAGTTTTCAGAGCGCCATCCGCGTATCACTCCGGGTCTGTTTCGAGGCTGTTTGTTACGCGCTCCTGTGTTCCCTTTCATATTGCTCATAATAGTACGTGCTCTGTTTAGTCTTGTCTCCTTGGCCCCTATACATTAAGTTCATCCTGCTCGTTTTCCACGTGTCCGGTATTGCCTTCTTTTGTACACCCTGTGCTGATGGCTTATAGTAGCTTTCCCTTGCTCTTTGGCCCTAATCGATTGATCAACTCTATCGGTATCCCATTCGTTTCTACTGCGGTATCTTTGCTCTGCTTTTTTCAGCTTGAGATTGTCGCCATCTATCTTCAGACCATCCGGCCTCGCCGTCGTGACATCTCTGTGGCGCATGCGGGGCCGCTTTATACACCTTAGAGAATTTCTCGGAGATAATTTCATGAATGTGAACCAATGCTTAAAGGAGCCATGAAGACAAAATACAAGTTGGGTTTATTAGAAAGACTGCTTAGTCCCGATAACAATGATACCAATATCATCGCAATCTTCGAACAAATAATGGAGATATTAAAGAAAACGTGTGAAGCCGTGGCGACCCCCTAGGCAATTTCCCGCAACTTTTCTATGACGTCACGGAACCTTTTTTGTGCGATTGGCACCCGCCTAACTGACCTGTCGCGACGACATATGACTGGAGGTCTGTAATGGGGCCTCTAGTTCCATTTGACCGCATCACTTGAATGCTAACGTGCAGTTAACGCACTAAAAATAATATTTTATTGTTGGCCCGTATGACGTCATTCTTGCTCATAACACGTCACTGTGGCGCAAAATTTGAATGTTTTTAAATACTTCTTGCTTTTTTTTCGTTAAAAAAACACCTTTTGTGGCTCTAATGGAGCTGAGTGAGATACTGAATCCTAGTGCTTTCAAATTAAACGAACTTGTATTTTCTCTTCATGGCTCCTTTAATTGCTCTTCCTTGAGAATCTGCCCCTGTTCGTTTTCTATAGTACCACCTTCTGTGGGTCTCGTGCGATTCCCTAATTTCCGCACATGATTCCAAATCTTTTTCGGCGCGTCTCTACCCCTCCCTCGTATTTGCGCCACCCATCGCTCGCTGTACCCCTCCATTTTCGCCTGCACTAATTGCTGTACTTTGTGGGGAGCGCCTTGGCACACCTTCTGGCCTAGAGGGTGTTGCCCGGAGCCCCTCGCCGCGAGCTCCCTTCCCTTGCCCTCCTCGCCTGCCGTGCGGCTACCGGGCCGCAAGACTTGGAGACGCCGGCGCCCGAGGGATGGCGCGAGTGAACGTGTAGGAGCGGGCGGTGGAGTGAGAGAAGCGCGGGGCTGGCGGGACTCGGACTGGGGACGCGGGGAGTTTTTCTGGTGTGCGTGTGTATGCCCGGACGAAGATGTAAGTAAAGAGTTCTTTCACGCAACCGCAGTGTGCCTCATTCCTTGGCATGCCGTAGAGAGCAGGCCCACAACTTCCAATTTTCTTTGCTTATATATATTGCTCCCATTTTAGGTCCACCTCCTCCTAATGCCGCCCTGCCCTCTCGGCCTGCCATTGCTCTCTAGATGTCTGTTTACGCCTCTCCATAGCCGCCTTAATTTCTGCGTCCTGCCAGCTTCTTCCACTCCGCTCCATCGATTTGCCCTCTCTGCCTTGGCTATTTTTCCTGCATAGTTTTGACGAGCCTGTCATATTCCCCTTTTTTTTCAGGATTTCTTTCTATGTCAGCCTCTATGCTTTTGGCTCTAACCACAATTTCTTTACTGCTTAACTTTGTGTACTGCCCCGGTCGGTCCAGTTTTGCGCCCCCAGTTTCCCAAAATTCAGGTGTATACGTTTGTGGTCACTGCCCAGACTGTGACCCCCTTCCTCATTTATGCTCATTACATCCAACCGTTCATAAAGTCCCTCCAAAAGGAGGCAGTAGTCAATACTCGATTGTCTTCTACCACACTCCCACGTGATCTGACCCTCTCATTTTTATTTCATGTTTACTATGGTCAGATTATGAGAAAGCATTTGACTCGGTCGAAACCTCAGCAGTCATTCACGCATTGCGGAATCAGGGTGTAGACGAGCATTACGAAAGAATTCAAGATATCTACACAGCTACCATCGTCATCCACAAGGAGAGCAGTAAAATACCTATAAGGAAGGGCGTCAGTCAAGGAGACACAATCTCTCCAATGTTATTCGCAGCTTGTTTACAAGAGGTATTCAGAACATTGGATTGGAAACAGGTGGGCGTAAGGGTTAATGGACTAACCTCAGAGTAACCTCTCAGTAACCTCAGATTTGCTGATGACGTTGACTTGCTAAGTAACTCGGGGGACGAATTGCAAAGCATGCTTACCGCACTAGACAAGCAGAGTAGATTCGTGGGCCAGAAAATTAATATGCAGAAAACTAAAGTAATGCTCAATAGCCTCGGGAGAGCACAGCAGTTTGAGATAGGTGGCGAGGCAGTGGAAGTGGTGAGCGAATATATCTACTTAGGCCAAGTAGTGACCCACGACCCCAACCATGAGGCAGAGCTAATTAGAAGGATAAGAATGGGGTGGAGTGCATTCGGCAGGCATTCTCAGATAATGAATGGCGGCCTACCACTGTCCCTGAAGAAGGAAGTGTATGACAGCTGCATCTTACCGGTACTCACCTACGGGGCTGAAACTTGGAGGCTCACTAAGAGGGTTCAACTTAAATTCAGGACGACTCAGCGAGCAATGGAACGGAAGATGATAGGTGTAACATTAAGGGACAAGAAGAGAACGGAGTGGGGCAGGGAACAAACGCGTGTTAAGGACATATTGGTGGAAATTAACGAGGAGAAATGGGTGTGGAAAGGGCATGTAATGCAAATGCAAGATAACCGTTGGTCATTAAGGGTGACAGAGTGGATCCCTAGAGAAGGCAAGCGTGGCAGCTAGGGGGCGGCAGAAAGTTAGATGGGCAGATGAGATCAAGAAGTTTGCGGGGATAAATTGGTCGTAGTTAGCACAGGACCGAAATCATTGGAGATCTGTGGGAAAGGCCTTTGCCCTGCAGTGGGCATAGACAGGCCGATGATGATGGTGACTACGATCAGGTTCTGGTCCTCACACATATCTAGCATTAGATTTCCGTTGCGGTCTATGTACCCGTCCAAATTAACTGGCTCCAGAGTCCAGGGCGCCCTCTATAGGCCACGTTTTGCACGCGATACCATACTTCTGGTCTCGCACACTAAACTTTTTACACCCTTTTAGCCAAAAAGGGTGTAGCATAAGTGGAAAAAGGGTGTTGGGAGGCCTTTATACCCTTTTTCTTGAATCTCAACACCCTTTTCCTAGCTCTACACCCTTTTTGTGTGAAAAAAAGGGTGTTGATCAACTTCAACACCTTTGATTTTTCTTAGGGAGTTGAAAGGGTGCGGAAAAGGTGTTCAGCTGTTCATTTCAGAAGGCCGTGGATGCTTAGATGCATAATAGCAATGTAAAGAACAAGACATCCCCTCATATACTCCTCTACTCGCAAGGAATTTTCAAACGCAAAAAAAAATAATTGCTCTCATGCAATTGTCGCTCGTTTCCAATGCGGTGCACCTCATGCCCCAAATTTAGCTTTGGCACGTGAAACACCAATTTGAACCTTCAATATTTAAAAGACTATAGTCGTGTGGCGAAAAGGGTGTTTACTGACTGCAACACGCTTGGCTTAATGTAGGTTGTTCAAACGGTGTGAAATAGGTGTTCAGTTGCAAAAAAAGAACAGCGAAGCTGGGGGTCGACCTAGTTTCTTCCGGTGTTGGTAAGTTTTGTCATGTTTGCTTTCGCTAAGCTTTGCAATGTTCTTGCTAAGCTAGGATGACCGCTGAGGGGTGAGGCCAAGTTTAACAGGATTTTACAAGGCTGTTCTAGTGTCCCCCCCCCCCCCCCACTGCCAAGCGATCCAAGGGGGAAACAAGTTAGGTCGGCCCCCAGCTATGCTGTTTCTCCAGCCTTGCACCCCTACTGCAAGCTGCGCCAATCCAAAAAAGCCTAGTACCTTTGAAATGGTATAGTAAGAGGTGAGCATACGCATACGCCCCCTGTGCTCACACTCTAACAAGCTCGAAAGCCGACTTCATTGTTATAATACCCTATCTGCGGTGGTCCACCACTTACAGGTGCCGCAGTTCTTTTTCTTTGTATTTTTTTGCTAACGCCACCGAAAATAGCTCAAGCTCAAAGAGCTCCACTTGTAATAAATTATGCCAATTCATATTGCTTTAAACATCGTGAAGTACATAACAGCCACCGCTTGTAGAAAACGTTCAGTCCACCCGTCTAAACAGGTACAAAATGCCTACAAAGTTGGAGGTCTCTTCACCTTTTTTATTTGTTGACGGTCTTTTCTTACACCATTTCTCTTACACCTTTTTTCTTCACGCCCTTTTTCTTAGTTTCGAACACCCTAATTTGTAGCTTTACGCCCTTCTGGGAAAAAGGGTGTTCAAATAACGAACACCCTTTTTGAAGGGTGTTGAGGTGGCGGGGAAGACTTGTTTGGTATTTAATAAGATCCTATATGTTATGGAACACAAAAACAACGTCGTAATTTAAAAGTTTTTGCAAATCCGCGTGTTGATTTGTGTATTCTCATAGTAAAATCCATACTTCCAAAATAAGCGCTAAAATATCTGTTTTTTGGGACAAGCCCACCGACTCAACTGGGGGGCTTTCCTCTGCTGGATATAAAAGCAAGAACAGCACATGTATTACTAAGTATGGTCTCCCTGTACCGCTTGCATCCCGTTGGTTTTCTTGCTCAATTCATTTGTGTTCCAACCGTAACTTGTGGGTATTGACTGTTTGTGTTGAATGCTGCGCGCTCCGCCGATTCACATTGTCACTGCGCATGCCGGATGCTCAACACCCTTTTTTAGGGTGTTGAGCATCCTCAACACCCTTTAAGAGTGTTGAGCTCAACACCCTTTTTTTCATCCGTACACCCTCTTTTTGCCAAAACACCTTTTAAGGGTGTTAGCCATGAAACAAGATTTTTACACCCTTTTCGGCCAAAAAGGGTGTAAAAATGTTTAGTGTGCGCGGCAGCGATGGCAAGTGCAAGGTTCCATTTCGCGCTAACTTCAAACGCATCAATTAGCACACGCACATTAATGCAAGCGGCTACTCCTCTCACGCCAGTCGCGCGAAGGGTGTTTGGAATGAGGGAGTTCCCACGAATTTACTCCAGCGCCCGTCTGAGATAGCGATTAAATTTGATAAGGCCAAGCGGCTAAAAAGTGCGGACGCGCCACTCTCAACGTCACACTCGTTGTTTGATGGGCAGAGAGAACGCAATCCAGAGTTCTCTTCGAGGCGTCAATTACACACTTCTTTGCGCCAGTGACCCCAAAGAGACTGTCTCGCGGATCGCGCAACGTGAAAGTCCGGCCGGCACGCGGCGCGAATGTGTGGGATCCGTGCGAGGGAGGAAGCGCCAGGACATCATCCTCCAGGCCATATCCCGCGGCAATAAGCACGCGATGGCCGCGTAGGCAGAGTGCAGCCGCGCCCCGCTCGGGAGGGAGGGGGCTGCAGCCGGCGCACAATGGCTGTCGAGGTGGCGTCCAACCTCTTCTCGGCGTAGGGTCAGCGCTCGATCCGGGCCGTGAATGACAAATCCTCCCAACGAGGCCATCCCGGCCCTCTGCAGCAGGCAAGGTCAGCGGGACGGCCTCGAAAATGCTCTGCGCCGGATGCCGATCACATCTCCCCCGGCCTCGAGGAGGGGACCATCCGTCTGCAGAACGCCGTGAGCTTTGACAGCCGGTTGTCCAGCGTTTCACTCCGATAGTCCGCTCGTCCGTCATTACAGGCCACGGAGGAGCGTTTTCCCGGCTTCCGGGGACGCGCTATAAATTCGCCTCTAAATTCGTTTCTTCCCCTCAGTTCGAGCGCTGTGAATGACCCAAGTCATTTTGGAAGGCAGAAAAACGGCATTTTGTAGCCGCCAAAGGTGTAACGACGAGAAACATGCTTCAGAGCGGTGAAGTGGGATTAACAATGCGATCCACAGGTACAGCAAAACTAGTATTCTGGTGCAGGGAAAAAATCGTTCACAAGATTACGTGTTTGTAAAACATAGCCAATTTGGCCACTCCTCAGAGCGCACTTCTTGTGAATGTCTTTTGATATCAGCTAAATGTCAACGAACAGTGCGCTCGAGCTGCTAAACCCCTACAAAACCATCAAAATCCTTTAGACAATTTCTGTTTTAATACAACAGTGCCGGGCGTAAC
Source organism: Haemaphysalis longicornis (assembly GCF_048455015.1). NCBI lineage: Eukaryota > Metazoa > Arthropoda > Arachnida > Ixodida > Ixodidae > Haemaphysalis > Haemaphysalis longicornis. The sequence goes on from NW_027526203.1 coordinate 390,512,352, forward strand.
AGTCATCAATAAACAATCCATATGAATAACTCAATGCACAAAGCCAGCTTTAAACAACCTCCACAAATGGAAAAATTCAATTGGCAGACCTCAGATTTTTGAGCGTTTCAAAGAGTGGCCTACAAACCTTAGAGTAGTTTCGTATACCCCCCAAAACAAGCGGACATAGAGCGAACCCTAAGCGCGATTTCAAGAAACGCGAAAGTTGCCGGCGCGGGCTAGCGTCGCGTGTCACGAAACTCACTGGACACACATTTTGTTACTGTCTTTTCTAATGCACAACTTGAAGTTTTGGCAAAGCGCACTGACTGTGAGGCGGCCGCACGATGGTGCTGCACGGTTCCTCCGCCTGCGAGAAACATTTCGGAATAAAAAATTAAACCCAGCTCCACCCAGTGTGAAATCTGCTGAAACCGCGGGGCTGTGGCTCTCGAAGCCGTGCTGCGTTTCTCGACGGCAGAGCTGTGTCGGTTCGAACGTCAACGGGCGCCCGCCCGAGAACGCCAGCGCCGTCGCTGCGCAATTTCTACGGTTCGCGCAAAGGAGCTAGTCGGCGGCGGCAGGCTCCCTCCCGTAGAGATGATGATGACTGCTAACGGTATCCCCCTTGAAACGGGGCAATGACGTGTCATCGTACCTAAGAAACTAATGTATTCTAGCGCTGCTCCTTAAAATACTTCTGGTAGCAGTTCTAGGCAATATTGCCCTCTGCTTTTCGTCCACCAGCATTCTAATCTTCTTTTCGTCGCCTCGACGGCATTGAAGTTAGCTTCCTCGGTGCTACCCTTAAATCCAAGGGCGTCTGAAGGCCGAGTACTTCCCTCTTGTACACTTGGATGGATACAATCACATTCCAACACTATGCGCAGCACAGTTTCTGTTCCTTTTCAAAACATCACGCGAAAAAGAAACAGAACATTTTGTGCATACTTCCCCACAAAGCTCTTAGTTACCCCTGCTAGACGCACGATAGACCTTTAGCAGACGGACGAAAAGGCTCGGCCTACGACAAACGCATACTTCAGGACTACATTACGCTGCACTAAACAAAATAGCTTAATGTTTTGCAGTGACCATCAAATAAAAGACGAACACGCAAGAAATATCAACCGGAACTTGCAAAGTTAAACGTTATGGTTCGCGGAGGTGTGGCATTGGCACGCTTCGAACACATTTAAATAATGCTATTAGCGGGCTTTAATATTTTAAGCCAGCTGCGCGACCATCTGACTTAGGTCGAAATAAAGCGCGCTATCTGTGCCCATATTTTCATATCCGCACTGATTCATTCGTTTACGTCTTCCCAATTCGCTCATGTAAAGCGATCGAAACAACCCACACAGTGTGCAGCTCGGTTGCAACGTACGTTGCGCAGTGGAAACGTTACTCGCCGGGGACGAACGGAGCGAAGTGCTCGAGCTGCATGCGTGAACTCAATTTGCCGTATTCCGGACAAACAAGGTGATTTACAGCGCCAGCGCTGCCGGTCGCGTAGCCTCGACGGCGGCAGACGGATCGCTCTCCGCGGCGTCACTCAAACGCGAGCACGATGACATCAAGGGCAACAGCCAGCCAGAGCGGCCCCGACCGGCTGTCGACCGGAGACAGCGCGGCGCTCGAGCCTCCCCCAAGGCGTGACGCCGTCAGCCAAGATCCTGCTGGCTCGCAATTGACGCGTTTGCGCGCACACGTAGCAACACGTAGTGTACGCGAAGGAGAGACGGCACGACAGGAGGTTTCCCGCCTCGTCATGCCTGCGGACGTCTTGAGAGCCTCCGTCGGAGGAGAAGCAGAGAGACGCGCTTCGGCCTTCGCTAAGGAGGTTCCGGCAAGCGCACTCGACGCCACGGAAGTGCGCGAACAAGAGCGGCGCGGACGAGCAGGCGCTGCAGTGTCCGAAAAGGGCCGCAAGGAGCGGGGTCCTTGCGGGCTGCTCCCCGACCAGAATAGTAGGCCACCCGCTGTCGTCGCACTCTCGAACGGAAATAGGGAATCGACCGGCCTCGCGTGCCTGGCGAAGGAAGCGCGCCATGAACGGGGTAGAAGGAAAAGCTCGGAGTGCCGTTTTTCCCCCCCTCTCTCTCCCGCCGCAGGCTCGTCAATTTTAGCCCTGAAGTAGCATGCCACGGGGCCGATGAAGTTAACTCGGTTATTTTAGTCACTATCGGCAAGCTCTCAGTCAAAAACAGGTTGCGCAGGAACCCGTTCGCAAAATTATTCGCACGACTTCAGCAGCCCCGGGCCGCCGCACGAAGGACTACATCGTAGTGGTTGCGGCACAAAATGGGTACAGTTTTGATGCGAAAGTACTGGTAAACTACACGCTGATCCAAAATCCGGCATCCGATCAAAAACAGGTCAATTCAGTCTCGAAATGACGCCGCATTTCTCAGGGAAGATTCTATATAGCAAGCCAATTGAGTTGAAAAGAAGGTTGGGAATGTTTGGCTGCGCATGGGATTCCAACCAGGGTCCTCCGGAAAGCGATACGAGCACGGGACCCCTGGACAAACACACCCCTATGATTCTAGCTGATTAAAGAAGGTGAACCTAGCGAAAGGGTTGTGGCCGGCGACTTAGATCTAAACGTGTCTTGAAGACGTGTACTCGCTATTACTACCGCAGAAATTGAACCATAATAGGCAGTTTTAGCACATCGTTACCGTGTTTACGTTACCGTTTACCGTGTTTGCGGGAGTAGACTGCGCAGCGCGAGAGCTACCGCGAACGGTAACTTACCGGCACAGGCTTCACCGTCGCCAGCGCTTCCGGTAACACGGTAAACGGTAACGCAAAACACGGTAACGATATGCTAAAACTGCCTAATGAGTAATAAGGTGAGTAGCGAAGCGCGTTCCCGCCAATCGCCTACATGCAGGGCTAACAAAGGTGATTGGCCAAGCCTCCCAGTCACCACGAGAGGAGGACAACGTCGCAAAGGGATAAAAGGGCACATATGCATGCAGATGACACTGGACCCCTGCCCCTGCAGGCACCACGTCATTACTGAAGGTCGGATTTTAGGCAAATGCCTGTTTTGTTCCCTGCGTTCCCATCGCCCCACTTTGATATACGAGCATGGGTTTAGAGGTTAAGAAGGGCTTGGTGGTTTTATGGTGCATATAAATGCATATTTCGGCGTTCGTGCCTAACTTCCTATGCCCATTTTCAAAATCTGTGCTTATGTGAACACTATTTAGCCTCACCTATCGCTTTTGAGTGCAGTTTGAGATCGTTATTCATGTTATCGAGCAGCTAGAATTGACTGTTCGGAACTCTACGGGGTTCAACCTCGCCCTGTATTTCAACAAACTCCTGCAAAATAATTGCTAGCAGCACTGGAATGGGACGCTCATTCTCAGTGACAAGAGGCCCAATTTCGAATCGAAAAATCTGGATATGGCGGTAATCCACTATACGCGACGCTCGAGCGAGTGACAGTGGCCATAGAACATGAATGTGAGCAGTGCAGCCAATGAATCGCCCTTAGTCCAGCGGTTCTATGGGACAATTAAAAGGCTGTGTTCAACTGTTGACAACAAAGGCCCGCTCCCACTTGCGACTGGGGCAACAAAATTACGCGATTTCTGTCCCACTAGTCGCCCTGCACCGCTCTTGTCGCGTCGCCGATGTCGCTCTTGTTTGGTTTTGACCAGTTTTTGTCGCCGCGACAAGAGCGGCGTGAGCGACGCGACAAGAGCGACAGAAATTGCGTCGCTTTTGCCGCACCAGTCGCAAGTGTGAACGGGCCTTTACATTTTTCGCCTTCCTGTCTAGTTACAGGTTGCGGACATCTACGTTTGAAATTAATTGCATTTGTGTAAAAAATTATGGTGCCTATTTTACGACGTCGGAAGCCTAAAACGCTGTTTTCCATGCCTATCTTTGGCACCTAAAACACTATTTTTAATGGCTAAAAAGCCTCCCGCTTAGTCATTACCGCGGAGAGAATGAATGCACTGCCCTTCACGCAACGCCTGTTCTGCGAGTTTTACCGGTGCGGTGTACACGAAGGTGGACTCTGAACCGTCTACATCAGCAGCAGTTGTGAAACATGACGGCGGCATATCCGTTCCACAATTCGGCACTGATGCTTTCACGTTCGCTACTTCACAAAAAGTGCATTGCTGCCACACATTTGTTTTCGCCAGTGATCTTAGCACTACTCCGCACACAGTAGGGGCACGAAATCCGCCAACTGGAAACAATTCTTGAACGAGCGAGCGCGCGCGCACACAGGCACCACGCACGCGAGCGCGCGAACACGCGCTGCCGGTAGGCAGCGTCAGCAACAGGCGTGCCGTGCGTCCTTGCGCCAGCGTACCTTACCCGCCCGTATGCGCGGATCTGATTAAAAGGCGGCGCAATACGAAGGCTTTTTCCTCCGTGCACAAAGGCCTGCAGTGCACTGCAGCGGCTTCTGCTGTAGACACGACGCATTCTCCGGACAACGCTGGGAGGCGACGCTTGCCGCCCACGGCTTGCGTTCGGCCGCTTGACGAAAGCAGCGCGCACATTCCCATCACCTACACTCGTGTCCCCCAAACCCGTGGCAGTACAGCGACGTGAGCGACAGCAGATGATAGAACGAAAAGGTTGCTGCGACAAAGACTGTGCCGTACAAGCCAGTTCAATCGAATTCCACAAGGATGCGAGAAGGGTCTGAGAACACTCTCGTCCCCCCCCCGGGGGCTGACCAGAATTGGCTCGCTCGGTATACAGAGGGTACCAACAGCACTGCGAAATGCCGACCTACAACAAGGGGCAAGCGTCTGCTGTCACCACGTCGCTCAGTGCGTGAACTTGGTGGGATGCATCTTAGATGCACGGGTGAGATTAGAGAAATGCGTGAGCCGCCTCCGTATACCCTTCATGGAAACAGCGCAGAGACGACAAGGTGGGAGACAGGGCACGCGCTGACTATCTGAAATTTTAATCCTCTGGAAAAAATACACATGAAAACTACAATTCACAGAGTGCGCTTTCCTTTCCGCACACTGGGCAAGTAAACGCAAGATATAGCACAAGCGGCACGTGTGCCGACATAAACGGCACTGGCCAGAAAACCTCCAGCCTTTTTCTTAGTCCGCCGTCTTTGCGCTGTTTCCATTATGAACCAGTACCATCTTGCCCAATGATGGTACTGGTTCTGCGTCCCTTCTGTCTCCGTAACCTGCCTCCGTAACGAGCATCCCTCGATCCTCTTCCTCATCCACATCGTCATCGTCTGCCCAGACAAGGTTTTCGCCAGCTATGTCTCCGTTTGTGAAAGCAACAAAACTGCACTAAATGTCCGCCTAAACGTACTTACTGACACAATATTCCATACAAACCGACTCAAGGAGGAATTTCGGTGCGAATCGACGAATTTTTAACGCATAAACCTACATGGCAGCGTCACCTGACCGCGGCGGTCACTTCGAATATCCGAAATTTCGTAACAACGCGGCCTGACTTAAAGTGCTTCCCTTGTGTCACTGTGCAAATGTTGAGGATTTTATATCAGCTGCATTCTGTGGACCATTTTAATCCGATAAGCTGGAGGGAAAGAAAGTAGGTCTGTTTCATGATCAGTTAAAAATAGGCGATGATTGCTACATAAGGAACGAAACAACAAATGAGCGACAAAAGCTTCCACCTTTGAAAGTTCACTGTAGACCCGTCAATCATGAAGTTTCCGCCACGTCTCCTGTAGAACCTGCGCGCGCATCCCGCAGCGCTGCTTCGAGTGCATCCAGTGATCACAGTTCATCTTGACCGGCTCGTTCCAAATGTATCAGATTGCTTAATATCAACACACGCAGCGTCGTAAATAAGACTGAGCAGCTTGAATCCCTCCTATTATCTCATGACCCGCACATTGTAGTTTTAACGGAAACCTGGCTTCACGGCGGCATTCACGATGATGATTTAATACCTCCGACATACAATATTTTCCGTAGAGATCGGCTAACCCGTGGTTGCGGAGTCGCAGTCATTGTTAAATCCTGCGTTGAGGCTACTGCTCTTCCTCAAGCTGAGGATAGCGAGTCTTTTCCTGAGGATAAAACTTTTTCAGAATGTTTTCATATTATGTGCCGTTTACAGACCTCCGGAATCAGCGCCTGACTTCTTGTTGAATTTACAGTCACATATGGCCCAATATAACCACCAGAAATTAATTATTGCCGGGGATTTTAACCTCCCAAGCATTGATTGGGATCGCTTGAGGTCAGGCACTGTACCCTTACTTCTAACAACGCAAATGTAATTTTTGATATACTGCTGCAGCACAATCTCGTTCAAGTTGTATGTCAACCGACGCGTTTTGCCGGCAATTCATGTTCTCTACTTGATCTTGTTTTTCTCCCGCGTTCTATCAATCAATACGAAGTTTCGGTTGAGCCCGGTTTATCTGACCATAGCATTGTTTCTGTAACCTTCTTTCTGTGCTGTAAGCATATGACTAAGCCATGCAGTATTAAGAAACTTAAAGATTTCGCACGCGCTAATGATGTGGCAGTTCTTGATTACCTCAGTGCACAACTTGTTAAATTTGATCATGATGATGTCTCTGTACTTTGGAACTCTTTCAAAAGCATGTGTTATTTTTGCCTAGATCATTTCATACCCACCAAAACCAAGAAAACTAACAAATTCACCCCCTGGATCAATCCAAAGATAATTCACTTAAAGCGCAAAGCCAAGCGCTTGCGATCTAAGCGTTGTGCCCCTTCTCAACTTCATCAAGTCCGCTCTGCGCTTGCGCAAGAGATCCGTCAGGCCAAGAGTTGATTTTAATGCTACCCTGCCCAATTTCATAAAAGAGGACCCCCAGAAATTTTGGAGCTTTATCAGCGAACGTAAAAAGAAGATTTATAAGATTTCGCACAACGGCGCATTGTTAGATAACCCCTCGGATATCGCTTGCCAGTTTAACCAATACTTTCACAGCGTCTTTTCTAGCTCTGGTATACATCCTCCAATCATTTCCAATTCCCCAGATATTAACGTGGTGTCTTACGATGGCGTTCTTAACATGCTCCTCAATTTAAAACTAAAATCTTCTCCAGGACCCGATGGTTTACCCAACGCTTTCTTGCGTCGCTATGCTGCACACTTAGCCAATTTCCTCGTTATTGTTTTTCAGGCGTCCATTAGATCTGCTATTATACCTCAGGATGTTAAAGTGGCGCGTGTTGTTCCTATCTTTAAAAAAGGTGACCCTCTTTCTTTCGCTAACTATCGTGCAATTTCTATTCTGTCGTCCTCATGGAAACTTCTAGAGCATATAGTAGCAACTCTTATCTTAAATTTTTTTGACGAACACCAGATTCTATCTCCACTGCAACATGGTTTTAGGAAGGGCTTTTCAACCACAACTCAAATATGTTTAATTGTTCATTCTTTTGCTTCAAGCCTTGATGATGGTGGGCAGGTAGATGTAATTTTTTTAGACTTCACCTGATTCAGTACCGCATCATAAATTAATTCACAAACTGCATCTCATCGGGCTTCCTTCTTTTCTTGTAGCATGGGTTTCGGATTATTTATCTAATCGAAGTCAATATGTAGACATTGATGGTTCTGTTTCTAGTACTCTTCCAGTCACCTCCGGAGTCCCACAGGGTAGCGTTCTTGGCCCCTTACTTTTCCTAATTTACTGTAATGATATTGTCTCGGTAATCAAAGAACCCGTTCATATTCGACTTTTCGCCGACGATTGCGTTACCTTTAATAATAGTCATTCTATTAGTGACCAGGAAGCTCTAAACTCCTCTCTTGCTGCAATCCTCTCCTGGAGCCTTGAATGGGGCATGGTACTAAACCCGGATAAAACCGCCTCCCTCCGCATCACCAATAAACGGAATCCTCACCAATTTTCGTACTCTCTTGCAGGAAATCCCTTAAACCAAGTTCAGGAATACAAATATTTGGGCATAACTTTAACAAATAATTTAAGCTGGAACTCGCATGTTACTAACGTTTCTTCCTCTTCCTTTCGTAAATTATGTTTACTTCGGCATAAGCTTCGAGACGCTCCAAATAATGTGAAACTACTTGCATACATAACGCTAATTAGACCTAAACTAGAATATGCTTGCGCTGTTTGGGACCCTCATACATCAAAGAATATTGACTTATTAGAAAAGGTCCAAAGGAGAGCTATTCGGTTTGTTTATTCAAAATTTCATCGCACAGATTCTGTTTCCGAGCTCATGCGTGACAACGGAATTCCAACCTTGCAGTCCAGAAGACAGTATCTCCGCCTTAAATTATTGTATTGACTTTATCACCGCAAACTTGCTTTAGACTGTAGTTCTTTCTTGAAACCCCTTGCTACTCGCTGTACTCGTCATTCCCATTCTCTGCCCTTAACCCCAATGTTCGCTTCCACCAATCTGTTTAAATTTTCCTTTTTTCCCCGCACAATTAATGATTGGAACAATACACCCGAAAATTGTCTAAACTCTCTTGGTTCATTTGAGGCAAATGTTTAGTTGTGCCTTTGTAGTTGCCTCTAGCGTTCACTGTTTTATACTTCAGTTCTTGTTTCTGCTTTTTGCTGTTTACTGTTTGTATTTGGTTGATACTGTTACCACATTATGCCCCTCCTGCTTGGGCCTACATGGCCTGCAGTATGTTTTTAAATAAATAAAATAAAATAAAATAAAATAAAATAAAATAAAATAAATAAATAAATAAATAAATAAATAAATAAATAAATAAATAAATAAATAAATAAATAAATAAATAAATAAATAAATAAATAAATAAATAAATAAATAAATAAATAAATAAATATCAAGCGGTGGTCGTTCTACATCAAGTATAACCTCACGGAAACTTCGTAGCACTTCGAAACTGCACTAACTCTACGACCGATCAACGTTCGCTCCGCTGGTGTCTTTATGTCTGTACATTGATCAAAGAAAATGCTGTAGACACAATCACGACTCGCCATTATTCTAAACGGGCCCTCAATCATCTTCAAATTTGTGCGCATGCGTGCGTGCAACGCAGATGCTAAAAATAAAGTTAGTGAGCTGTAAAAGCTGGGATCCGAAAGAAACTAATCACATATACGCCCCGATACCACAGGTGATTAGGAGGCACGGCTGAAAAGTTCTATAAATGAAAATTTGTAGGGCTTTTGCAATACAGGAGGCTTAAAATTCCGCCTCCTGCATTACATACTTATGCTTGCCAATAAATCAGATGTAGAAAGTATAGCGTTCCGTCTGCGTGCCTCCGTTTTGTCCGCCTTTGATTTCGCGTTGCTTCTTCGCAAGCAACGTACAGGTCGCCAACTAGCCACACATCACCCATTATTTGACGCCCTCGAGCATTTTTTTGCCAAAGACGGCTGGCCGTCCGGGCAGGAAACTGATTGTGGCATCGTACTGCGGGACTTGCTGATCCTGTTGGTATCCCTCATTTCTCGCACGGTCACTTCCGGCCCCGCCCACCTGTTGATCGCTTGGAGGGTTGTTTCCTCACGCGTACATACTGTCGGTGGCGCCACGCGCCTTCGATCAGCTTGGTTACTTGCTTGCTTTCTCGTTTGCTCACCTGCTTATTCGATAGTTCCCTCACTTGCTCGGTCGCTAGGCAGGCTTGTTTCTTCGCGTTTCACGCACTCGACGACTCCGCGGGGGAAGGTTAACCGCCATTCCCCTACTACGCGAACACTCGTGTTTACGCAAAAGGCTGACCGATCACTGACATCAAGGGGGCTCTTCTAAATGCGTTCGCGATACCGAACCTGCTCGATGGAAACTCGCCTTTTTCGACGAGAGGTTCGCACGCGGGGCATCTTCGCGCTAGCGGCATACATCTCGGCCGCCCAGGACGACCAGAGCCAACGCTTCCTTCAGAATGGGAGCGCACTGCGCAAACATAATGGGGTTCGTAAAATCTGCGAAGACATTACGGACAGCGGGCGCTTTCCTTCCAGACCACTGCGATTTTAGTTTCTTTATCCCCGTTCATTCTTTGCAAAGCCTCTCTCTCTGCATTCTTTTCTCCGCGATTTTGATAGCTGGGATCTTTCACAAGAAAGAATTTCGGAAGTTCTGCAGCACTCAGTAACCCAAGAAGCAATTTACACGTACTTTGTCCGAACCACTGCGCTCAAAGCAACAAGGGGCACCACTGGCGTCCACAGCCGACCATCTCGCCGCCAATCCGGTTGACCTCATTCTCGCTGCCGGGATTGAAACGTTTCTTGAGCGTCACTGTCACCACCCTCTCCACTAAAGTGGCCGAGGTAGGCTCTCCACTCGCTCTGTCACTTCTATTATCAGATTTGGTGCGCGTTTTCTCGCGCGCTCCTCGTACGCGCTACGCTGCAAACAAGCGAGACGCGTCTAAGGACCCGCCACCGCAGCAATCAGACCGCGCTCATTTAAGATCAAGCCATCAAACTTACCACGCACGCTCGCGCAGTCAAGAACTCAAAAAGCCAGGCAAGAGGGACCAGTTTTATTCACCTCACAAGCTAAGTTCACCGGAAGTTTGAGTAAGTATGCCAACGGTCGAGTACGAATCGGACATTTTCCGTACAGGATTTGAACGTAATTCGATAATCTGAAATTCGGCAGTAGGATTTGTGCTCGAAGGGTGTACTCCAGTATCTCGGATAGAGGAGGGAGGAGTTAACACATCGGATGCACCGGGGCTTTAGGGGAAAACAAACAAACAAACAAACTAACGGGGTGTTTTCGCACATATATCGGCTATATTGGCCTCTTTTCAAATATTCGTTTACGACCGAATATATAGGAGTGCCTATTATACCAAACGGGGCCACATCAAGAGGGACAAGTTCCGAGAGTTCGGACAGTGTCTTGGTAAACTTTATCGCCGCTGGGTTGCCGTGCACACTAAGGCAAGCAGGACGCGGTAGCAGACTTCCTTGTATTCATGCACTTATATTAATATACATTCTTCGTGATGAATCACGAGAAACCCGGAGACAGACCCTTTCCCTGGTGAGAGTTGCTCCTTGTCATGAACCACCCCCGCATCAAGCTTGACTTCACCGCGCTTCACACCCGCACTGCACTGACACACGCAAAAACGAAAACTCTCCTACGTAGCCAACATGGAACACGGAGCCAGTTTCAAGGGACAAAGTCAACGTGATGTTGACAGGCAAGTAGAGCTGCAAACACGTAACACAAAGCATGGTGATGATGTGACGCAGTCCAAGCCGGTTGTCGGCAGTGTTGACGACGGATGAACGTTACGCCACCTGACACTTCGCGTCGCTTACTTACCCCGAAAAGTTAAGGAAGAACAGTAAAACCCGTTTGTTGCGCTAGAAAAAAATCACTATTAATATAAGTTCTTCGTGCGATATTAATCCACTGCTTATCTTTGAATCAATGCACATTTTTTTTTAGAATTGTTTCTGTCGAGCATATTCAGCTCTGTCGATTCGATAAGCCCAAAAAGACAGTCTATCATGAAAGGATTCGGGAAAAATAACTTGAAGTGCCAAAGCCACGTACAAGCCCGCTGTACCTGCTGACTGTCCTATTAGCAACTCACGCAGTTTCCGAGAAAAAAATAATGTAAGCAAGCAATGGTGCACCGTAACGAGCAGCAGCGCAGAACCGAATTAGGTTTTGGGGCACTTAAGCTACAGACACAGGGGCTACAAGGGGCACCACGGTGGAGGGCGGGGCTCAGACCACCTGGGACTGCCGCAAACCTCCTTCCCGCGGCCGAATGTGTTTTTTCGCCTCAATCACAAACAACGCAAGCCGGGAACCTAAACCGCGACCCTGTGAGTCTTAGCAACTGAGCCGCATGCCGGCAGGTATACGCGCGGGAGATACACAGGGCTACGAGTTGTGCGTAGCGTAGCTCGAGCTGCTAACCTAAATCTCTAGTAACCTCGTTGTCAAGCATATATGGAGCCACTGCGGCAAGCACGCCCTGCCGGCGAGCTTGCGAGAGAGTGGTGCAATTTAAATCACACAAGTAAACTATCTTTCCTGTCATAAAGATAAGTCCTCCGGGAAGTCTCACCTCGCGCCGCTCAGTTTATGACTAACGGCCGATTTCACCTTTCAACCATAACAGTATCCCTCGGAAAAGCTCAGATCAGATCCGAAGCCGCGCTGTTTCTCACCGCAACCTGCTGCTGTGAAATCTTGGAGCTAACAATACAAAACGTTCGCACATGAAACAACGAGTCTGCTTGGCGTTCTCCTCCCACCCTCCGCATCCGGCGTGCCTGCTAGCTTGTAAGCCGCCCTGGTAGGCATCTCGCGGGAATACGGCACCATGCTGTCGACCACATGTCAGTAGCGGTCCCAGAGATCAGTTTTGGAGGAGGCGAGGGGTGGGGGTGGGTGGGGGGGTCGAATAAATAACCGCTCATTTTCTTGCACCAGTTTTTCGGAGGAGCTTATAAGCATGCCGGCGTGCACGGATATGCGAATAACCCGCTTGCACACAATCACTTAGCGGCAAAGTGGTTTTTGGCCTCCCTTAGCGTTACTAAATAACGCTACCCCCCTTAAGCGGTACAGCGGCTGGCCCGAGCCCGCATTTCTGACGGTTGCAACACTTTTGAGACCTCGCACAAGTGAGATGCTTAAAAAAAATTTAAAAAGCTGTAGATCCCTGTGGGGGGAAGGGGCGATCGCCCCCTTCGCCCACCCCCCCTTCCCCTTGGGACAGCCACTGCCAAATGTCCGTGCACATATGTTGCAACGGGGCCCCGGGGCTCCAGCAAGTCAAAACCAAGGCAGAAAAAAGAAAATTGTGGGTGAGGAATTTTTGTGCCCGGCACCCGCCATAAGCGTAAGAAGCGAGCTTCGGATGTGTTACTGAGCGATCTACCTCCACTCTCTGGTAGTGGGCAGCTGGGATATACGATTACTTTAGTCATAATATAAGACAATTGATTGATTGATTGATTGATTGATTGATTGATTGATTGATTGATTGATTGATTGATTGATTGATTGATTGATTGATGGATGGTGGGGCTTAATGCACCGACGCTTTTCAGCCGTGCCGTAGTGGAGGGCTCCGGATTATTGTTGATCACCTGGGGATCTTTAACGTGCGCTGAAATCTTGAATACACGGGCATTTTTGCCTTCCGCCTCCATCAGAAAAGCGGCCGCCGCACCCGGGAATCGAACCCGCGTCCTCGTGCTATACAAGACAATGCAGAACACACAGCTGTCGAAAGGTGTTTGTTTGTAACAATTGCGGCTCCAATAGCGCCCTTCTTTGCGAGTGCTTTGAGAGCTCTCAGCAGTGCGACACCGTGCTTTGGTTCAATCGAAATGTGCAGCCCTCTCCTCCCGTTGTGCCAAACTTCTCCGTGGTTTGGTTGCTGCGCTTCTGTGTGCGTGGCCTTTGCGCCTGGATACAAACGCACCTGATTACTGAAGCCTTAGTCGTTGGCTTGAAAGTTGGAGCATCGCCACTATTTAGGTAGGAAGGCCTCATTTCAAAATTTTGATCAGGTCCTCGTTCATGGAAACAAACTGCCTGACCGTACTTTTTTATTTTGATAGGGCTCCCGTCACGATATGGTTCTGTCACTTTAAATGAGGGGTCATAAATAATGTCCTGTATTGAACGGATTGCTCTGATGTAGTGCCAGGGCAATAAACAAGCGCAATGGAGGTCAAGTGGAAGCGGTGGCAACTTTCCTACGGTATGCAAAAGCTGTTAACGGTGTTCCGTGCCGCTGTCCTCCTGTCTCTCGCGTTGGTAAAGCAGCATTAGTGCTCAATGTTGTAAATTCACTTGAAATCATTCAAGTAAGCATTTCTAAAGCGTGTAGATGTGAGCAAGCTCCGCGCGACATGCCTGTGAGTTGTCCACAGCATACTAATTACGCTGGTATGACGGCACGTAAAGCAGATGGTTAAGATAGCACGCCAAAGACTGTGCATCAAAACGGAAAACGCAGATATCAACGTAATAGAGTCTCGCGTCACGCAAGAACAAGCCGTTAAAACATGCTGTCATGCAAATACTATAATAAGTAGTGGGATCCCGCTACTTATTATGCAAAAAGGGGCAGTGTGACACTGCCCCCTTTTAAAGCTAAAGCTTTGTTAGTGGGACCAGTTGGTCGACCGAAAAGCTGTAATAAGTTGCCATAAGAAGCTTAAATGAGGGTTCAACGCAGGTCGACCACTCTCGACATGTCGTAGACACTCGAGTCAAGGCCCGGGGGTTAAAAAGAAGGTCCCCTTCACCCCGAATAGTCTGGGTGGAGCTGGCTACCACTCCCAAGCGCAGAAAACCAAAATACCTTAACATAAGTACCCCAGAAAGTGGAGGGGACAATAGCGTAGTGGTCATCGCACCAGACCGGTATTCTGGAGGTCGTGGGTTCGGATACCACCCGGCGGGCATTTTTTCTCCACTTTCTTTCTGTCTTTTCAAATTCTTTATCTGTTTCAATGACCCACCACATTCTCCCCTTTGCTTTTCGAGGTTTTCTTGACTTCCAACCCTTATTTGTGTGTTTATATAAATATATATATTGTGAGCGCGAAGCTCCGAAGCGTAGAAAATCATTTATTTCACTGCTCCATTATCCCCATCACCAAACACATCGAGGAACGCTTCGTCTACTACGAGACTGATCATCATCATCGTTGGTGGCTGGACCAGTGTTCCGAGATGGCTTGGTCGTAAAATAAACGCCTTACCTCACCGAGTACCCAAGGCCCTTACAATATATATATATATATATATATATATATATATAATGTGAGAAATATGAGCAATTCGAGTACATACCTAGACAATGGCGAACAAGGGGAAAAGAGCAGTGATTTTGCTCTTCGAAAAAGTGATCCGGGAATGAACAAATAGCGTTGCCGCAGAAGGCCGCCGAGTTTACCTGCAAGCTTTCTGGCACCGCGTACGCAGTCAGCTGAGAGCTGGCCGCCCAGAGAACAAGACTGTCGTGCGAAAGACTCGAGCACTTACTGCCGACGCCACACCTATACGCTATCCGCACGGCCTGTCAGACTCGCCACACCCACTTTCTCAAAGCGGCTTGCGCACCAAAGCCGAAGCACCACAGTCGTCGCAATCGACAGTTCATACGGAACCAAGGACAGAAAAACGCACACCTATGCCGTCCGATGGGCGTTTTGTGTATAACAATAGCAGCCAGTCGGCCCGACCTCTAACATTGCGAGCCGCGGAGAGAGAGAGAGAGAGAGAGAGAGAGAGAGAGAGAGAGAGAGAGAGAGAGAGAGAGAGAGAGAGAGAGAGAGAGATAACACTTTATTTAACCAAGGGTTAGCGCAGCTTGGTGGCCGAAGACCGTAGAGCTTCGGCGACTGCGGCTGCCCGACCCGTGAGTGACTTCTGGAGCCGCGCTTCCTGGGCTCTACCTGCAGGCATCCTGCAATCGGGGCGGCACGCCTGATTGCGCGGGTGCAGGGCACGCAAAGCCAAACAGGGGCAGCCGTCCGTGGGGACATCGCTGTTACCACACGCGGCAGCTTCGAGTCATCGGGCGGCCGGCAGCCAGAGCCAAGGTTGGACGCTTCCTACACAAGTTCGGACCGCCAAGGGCGCCGGTGGGAAGCGGAAAGGCCCACTCGGCTGCGTGGGTGACCGCGCATCGCCCGTTGCCCCCTCCTGCCCCCTTGCAGCGCCTTCAGGGCCGCACAGAGGCCCGCAGCACGGAAACCCCAGGTCGTGCCCGAGTCCAAAGAAAGGCCCGAGCTCGGCCACGTGGTGCAGGGGGCAACCTTGAGGCCGCGTGGCCGAAGAAGCGGCGGGGCCAGCGCACGAGGGTGAACCGCGCCGGGCGCGGACGCCAAAACGAGGCCAGCATTGAAGGCCGCCAGTGAACTTTGCGGGTGCCCGGTCGGAAGCGTGCCTCGGGCGATGCATACGGAATCGTGGCACACCCGCCGCGCAGGCCCCACTTAATTGGCCCGCTCTCGGGCAACAAGCGAGCCGCCGCACACGTCCCTGCACACGTCGCCGGCAGCAGCCGCGAGCAGCAGGCGCGCCCAGGAGAAGCACGGCAGCGACTACGGCACGGGTCGCCTCGATGACCAACGCGTGCCGCTCCTGCGCACCGCGGGGTGCCCGCGACCAGTCGACGACCGAAGTGCCCCACGGGAAACAAAGTTCCTCACTGTTCCAAAAGCAGATCGAGTGCAGCTACGAGCATGGGGCGGTAGCCTCAAGAGTTCCCCGGGACAGCGCTCAGGGCACAGACGCACAAGATCGACGGCGGCGAAAGTGATAGCCACTGGTGTGACCACGGCAGTGATGAATAATTGTCGCAGGCGCCGCACCCGTTTGGCCCAAAAAACACGCGCCGCGTTTCGGGACGCAGATCGAACGAGCGCCGACTCCGTTTCCTTCTCTCCTCGCTCGCGAAAACAGGAACAAGTGCGACACGAAGGGCACTTCTCGAAGGCACACGCACGCAGGCCGCCATCTACAACGGCTCATGAACGACGCGCGCCTACGCGCCTTAGTGCACGAGCAGCAATCGCCGTACGCAGCCCTAGGTATAGTGCACCGCTATTACACGCTATACATGTGCTGCACAGCAGGCTGTGGATCGTTCCCGAAACTCTCGGCGGGGAATACGCGGAACGAATAACAGCGCAGCCGACACCATGAAAAGCGTTATTGCACGCGTCGGTGAAAACAGTTCATCCCTCGTTCTTCGCGGAAGGCAGTCCCACCCTGCACCTCGGTGCAACACTAAAAGAACAGCACTGGCTGAATTGAACTGGCAGCATCATCGCTGTCTTCTCCACAACGGTCCGCCGAGCACACACGAATGGCGTTGATCAAGGCAGCGTGAACGTGTCACTGAATACGGCCAAGGAAAGGAGCCGTGGGACGGCTACGGCACACCCGCCGCCGCCACCCCCCGTCGAACGGGCGCAGTTTAGGCGGTTCGAAAAGCGCGCGGCAATGATCAGCGCTCGGGTTTCTGCCTGGCAGAGAGCTCCACATACCGAGCAACGATTCGGCGGCCACACCTGCGCGCCTATGCTGGGCTGCTTCGCGGGTCCCGCTCTGAAAGCCCGGTCGGGGCGCGAGATCGGCCTGGTTTACGCGGTCAGCGTCGTCGCTCGCCCATCGCTGCTCAAACGGCGCGATCGAGGCAGAGGCCGCCAGCAGCAGCAGCTAGACGGCCACCTTTACAGGCCGCCGCCGCCGCCAGTCACGCTGGCCGCGCAGAATGTAAATATTAATGTCGCTACCAAGCACTCGGCGCCCCGCGAAAGGCGCGGAAATGCCAACGAGGTAATGGAAGCCGCGGAGGAGAAAAGACCGCGCTCGCATTCTCCTGGATGGACACGCGCAGCAGCTACTGACGCTGCTCGCTGCGGGGCCCAAAGATCCGGCCACAAATGTTCGCGGCAGCGACGGCGGTCGACGCCTGCTTCTGCTGCAGCGCTTTGTCTTTTGCTCTGGATAAAATATGCGGTTTTTCGGTGGCTTTCGCGCGTGTAGAGGCGACGTAACTGCAGAAAGAAATTTAGCGCACAGTGACTCTTTCTTTACAATAAAGGATAAAATAATTCACTGCTATGGTCGCATCCCCAGCCACGACTGCAGAACCGGTTCTCAAGCTAACCAAAATGACAAAAACTTGTCGGCCACATTGGCGCGCCAATGTGAACAACAACGACTTGGTTTTTTTTTTTTTTTTTTTGTAATCCGCATTTTCGTTTAGCCCCAGCTAACAGGGCACATGCATTACAAGCTACAGCAGTCATACTTGAAGGCTGGGTAATTTCTGGAAACCATACTCTAGTTCGTACTTAGGTGTTCAACACGTACCTTCATAACGCTTACGAGGCTATCAAGTAAAGCAGCAATGAACCAGAAAACTTTGATGCTGACATTACGCGATACGCTGATATTGATTGACCTGACATCACTCGCTAGTTTGCGACACGATATATTGTACATTTCTGCCGTGGACGTTCGCTTTTTATTGCGACGTACAGCGGACAAGATTGACTGACCTGACATCACTCGCTAGTTTGCGACACGATATATTGTACATTTCTGCCGTGGACGTTCGCTTTTTATTGCGACGTACAGCGGACAAGGCTCGAGTGCCCCGAGAATACTTGGCTGGCCCATTGCACGTGCAACTGTGTCCATAACGAGCATTGTGAACGACAAAATTCGCCTCTTACCCTCCTTTTAAGCATGCAGTCGATAAGAGTTGCAGGGCCTTAGGCGCCGAAGCTACACCCGGGCTACTAGGCGCGCGTAGCGGAGGGCTACGGATTAATTTCTACCCCCTGCGATGTTTAATGTGCGCCCAAATATCGACACACAGACATATACTCCCCCTTAAGGGAGTTTTTAAAATACTCCCTTTTAGGGGAGTAAATAAAACTCCGTATACGGAGGACGCTAGAGGACAAGCCATTTACTTCCTATCCAGATTATTTCCGTTTAGAGTGTGGCAGCGTGAGAAAAAAAAAATCTTACCTTGTACTCGCTAGTTGCAATTTTCCTTGTGGCCGCTGCAAGAAAAAAAAGACAAAAGTTATGGCAAGTTAAGGACAAATATCATCACTCTGTTGTGCTAGCCGTTTTCTCCGCAGCGTCAAAATCAAGTCACGGAAAGAAATCGAAATGGTCATGGTCGTTTGAATGTTACGTCCGCTATTGCACGTCCTAAAAACGCTTTACATACCAGCAAAATATATAGTGTTGTAGCACCGCGATAAACAAAATAAAATACCCCTCTGTCAAAATGAAAATGATGGGGCAACGCGAAACTTTCCAAAATTAAGTCCACCACCAAACGAACCAACCCGGAACCGAAGAGCGAGTCAACTTGTTCCGTCTAATTTTGCACGTCCGTGCACCCCTTTCCAAACCCAAACTGCTTCGACCGTGACGCAAAGGCGCAATCGGATAGACGTCGTCTTCATAACGTGAGGGAACCATGTTCGATTCTGACCACGGGAAGCGTTGTAATTTTTCTTCACTTTCCTCACGATCATCATCATCGTCAGAGAAAGTAGGCTTTCCTGAAGAGCGTTTTGGGTGTACTAGAGAGGACATCATTGAGAGGCTGAAAGCTTCGCTTTAAAAGAAATCCCGAGAAGAAAGAGAGACGCGCTTGTACTATGTAATGTCGCTGACAGCAATGATCAATTTGCAGAAAATTGCAAAATCTTAGCCCCGCAGAACATCACAAGGCAGGACTTCTCGGATCTATGAAGTCAAAACTACACAGAAGAAGGGAAGTGAATTCCTGTCTCACGTTTTTGCTAAGGCAGGGCGAATGAACTCCGACGACCGGATCTTCGGTGGGCTATTTTCGCTACAATTTTTAATGATATATCACTTATATGCTGCGTTTGCAATCATGTACAGCTCCCCGGCTGTTGAGAGAAAAAGAAAAAGAAAGTTCAAACAGGTGTTTTATTTCTAGCCTCCACCCTAGAAACAGTGGCCGCATTTTCGTTTACAGTGGCACAATGCCTTAGCCAGTGAGGCACGTACCGGGGCAGGTTTACACAAAAGAGCTTTTTAACGATTACTGCCATTAGTGCCCGTCGATTAACTGGAAATTCCGTTATCATCTGCCGCGCCAACGAAACACCCTCGCCTGGCGTGAACATAACGCTGCGCAGCAATAGGGCCTCTCTACATCCCCAATCCCTTTAGGAACAGCGATACCCACTAGCTTGTGTTCGACAGATACGATGAGGGGAGAAGAGATAGTGCGCGTCAGCGTGCGTGTGTGCGTGTGTGCGTGTGTGCGTAGGGGGGGGGGGGGGAGGTGAAATAGTTAACAAGTTGCGACACCCCATCACGGACTAATTCACGCTGCCGTAACCCACAGCAAAATAAATGTCCAAGGATGTCTGCAGTCACCGGCCCCCAGTCGCACACGGTGCGGTTCGACTGGCTACATTTGTATTCTGCTGTTTGCGACGGGTTTCACGGAGAGCAAATCAGCGTCCCAAATGATTACGTTTGGTGAACAAACCGGCCCGTAGTTTCGAATTGCGCACTTGGCAATGACATTCGACGAATTTTCTCGTCCGTGCCCCTCCAGAATTTTCAGACGTAACAGGAGGTGCATACACACGTTCCTTATCCCACTAAAGAAAAAGCGCGTTCCCAGATTTTAGTATTTTTTTATTTACATGTGCCTCGAATGCGTCAATCTGTAAGGTTTCAGATGAGGGACGGGCAAGTACTAAATCTATAAAAAATTATAAAAACTTCAAAACAGCGTAAGAATCTGCAATTAAGAACCAACAAGTAGCTCCCGAGTTGACGCCACTTTTTATTGAACATCAATGCCGTTTTACGAACCACTGTTCAGTCAATTTTTTTTTTCCTTTTCATCAGGCCGATGGGTGCCACTTATGCGGAACCTTGAAATGACAACACGCACAACACGTGCACATGAATGGAAAATTGAAGCTGAACGGCCAATAGGGGGGTGCGCGAGAATATTGAACGGCTACCACGCGGACAACCGCAACAGACAAAATGACCAATCACGTTGACAACGCTCCAGCCCCGAAAGTTGGACATGAAAAGCCACAGCAATTCTCAGCGTTTTTTTTTTGTTGGTTTTATTTCACGCCCTATTAAAAAAAAATAGGCACGCAAACGCTGACGCACTCACTGCGAGCCGACGTTCTGTGTGAAAGTTATTCGCGCAGCTTTTGTAATCAGTGGCTGCACCAGAAGTAACGGAAATCTTTTTTATTATTATTTTTTGCTGAAAAATGTATCGAGGTAAAGTGGGCAAATGCAACCAACAAGCGCCAAACCGACGTCGATGGAGTTTAGCAGCTGCATATGTTGTCGTGCAGCTGGAAAAGGAAGTTAGAACATTTTATAAGTAGAAAAACTGCGCGTCAAAAACATGAGCAAAAGACTATGCACGTGTAAGAAATGGTATATATTCATGTTCGTTTTTTTCAATAACGTTAGTTGTAAGTCTGCGTCCGTCCTGTTCCCTTTTGTCGATGTCTTTTACGCGCAGTTTTTCTACTTATAAGATGCAACAGCACCAACTAGCCTAACAACATGCCGTATCGGTACATTTGTTCCGCCCTAAAGGGCACGGTGCACAACTGGCAATGCATTGACAGCGGCCTCCCACTTGCGGCACGTGCAGCAGGAAATGACGCATGTCTCCCTCTATGGTGAGGTGTTGGAGGAGGGAGCAGCCACACGGGTGTGCCACACGGGCATTTCTTAAATGCCACACGGGCATTTAAGAACTCAAACGCCAACATGCAGCAACGAAATGTTCCACTAGATAGGTTCCCCGTTCCGCTTGGAATGCTCGTGGAGTAGGGAAACGTGGTTCTATAAACGCTGAAGTAGGGTGCCTCGATTCACGCGCGTTTCCGCCGTACGGCAGCGCTGGCATCGAGGCACCCGACCTGGGGCAGTAGAACGCGGTAAATTTAAATTGACTTGAGCAAACCTCTAGCGTGTTATCCTGAGGGGAACGAGACGGGAGAGGAACAGCATCAGAGGTGAGTGGGAAAGAAAAGGGAGGCATTACTTGGCAGGGGCGCCAGTGGACCTATAGTCTTTCGTCGACATTTGCAACGAAAGGAGCAGATACGCGGCCATTTTTTTTACCACTTCACTGAGCGCTAACTATTCAGCAAAAGTGCGTTTCTGCACGGTTGGAAGTTTAAGCGATTTTAATTCACACTTACAAGCTAAACTTACAGGAAGACTTAGCAAGCAATTAATAGACTTCCGGAAGACGCGCTTTCCGAAATGCTCCACAGTTCCACGTTCAACCTTAGGAAAACAAGCAGAACAGCTACGGGAGCAGGCAATAGTTTTGTCTTTTTTAACAGCGAAGCTGTTTAGGAATTCGTTGACTCCTGCGTTACACAACACTCAGTATAACAATATAAAGAAAAGAAATCACCGGCAGGTCTGGTAGATCAACGGAGTTAGAGTCAGTCGCCTTACGCACTCGGCTAAGACCGTGAGTTGGTATCCGAGAGCCAGACGGCTTAGTCACTCGGCTGTGACTGCGGGGAGAGGAATCGCGCCACTTGCTCGACACATAACACGTGACAGGGTACACGTTGCACCGGCGGGCGCCTAGTTTAAGTGTGCGCGTTCCGTTCGTTCGTTCTGCTTCTTCGACTTGCTTCTACTTCACCGTTATAGAACAAAGACGGAGTAAAGGTCGTTGCGGCAGCGAAGAAGAAGCAAATCGGCTGCAATCGAGGACTTAAACCGTCGTAATGGTCGCGAAGGTTGCGTACAACTTCGCTACCTGCGAGTCTTGCGCGTTAGTGTGAGCTTCCTTCATTTTAGCTTTAGCCAGCCCGGAAATCTCGCCCTGCACAGACTTTTGTACGCGCCCGAAATATGACGTCCGCGAGCAGAGATCGAATCACCAGCTGCATCCACCGGTACGATCGAAAATTCGGTGAGTAAAAGCAACACCTGGCGTGCCATAGTGCGAGGTCGTGGATTAATTGAAACCCTAGAACATGGTTTCTCAAAGTGGGTTCCGCGGATCCTAGGGGTTCCGCAGGCCCCTCCTCGGGGTCCGCGAGCCACTGATAAATTTTCCCTGGTTCCGCACTTCGCCAAGTAATTTAGATGGTGAACCCTAGGTGCGATCATTCTAAGGAACCTGCATTACTCACGCACGAGTGTCAGTAAGCACATCTCAGTGCATAACAGAAAGGCGCGAGCTCCGCAATAAATCCAGCCAGCAACATGTAGCCAGCCACACTCCGAAAACGTGCCGCGTGGTTAAACTATTGCACTTGAATCTCTGCCTTATATTACCCCCATGCGCATTTTTCCTGTTTGGGGAAAGCAAGTAAGCTTGCTTCTTTTTGAATTTATTGCACGTGAATGTAGCGCGAGCGGAATGAAAAATAGCGAGGGGGGGGGGGGGGTGGGGGTTCCTTGGCACTTCTCGGAGCTTAGCAGGGTTCCCTGGGACCACCATGCTTGAGAACCCCTGCCCTAGAACAATAAGGTACTTTGTGGAGTGGTTGTTCGATCATACTTATGGGGATGTACGAATGCCAGAAAGGATGCACAAGGACAAAGCGTTATAGCCTCGTGCATCCTTTCTGTCCTTTGTACTTTTTTGCGCTGTACATCCCCTTAAGTATGAAACCCTAGACACATCCAACTGGCACTTCGGAGAGTCGTGCCGCGATACGTGCGCTGGCAGCGGGGCGCGCTACGCGATGGAGCGCCACGAAGGGAGAGAACACCTTGGCTCCAGCGCAGACCCTACGCCCCGAACCCTGCACGCTGAGCGCGCGGCAAAAGTTGGTCACGACGGCCAGATTGCCTCGATACGCGCAGTCATGACGGATGCAGAAGTTTAATGCGAGCGCTCAGTATACACTCCGGGAGCAGGCTTTGGCGCATTAAAATGGCGAACGAGACGTGTGCCATATGATTTCTGCTTGCCGTGCCGAACGCGCAGCGAAGGCAGCGTTTACCACGGTCGTGTGATGCGGGCAGAGAGGCTGCAATAATAATATTCCCGCGAACTACATCCGACGAGCGGTCGGTTCCCGCTTTCCCAGCGGCAGACATCGAGAGTCGGCAGAAGAGCCGGGCCCCAAGGAGCGCCGCGCACGTCCCAGTTTCGGAACGACCCGTAATCGCCCACTGCCGAATCACCCAGCGCCGAAACAAAAACGTGGGGAGACAGCGGGGCCCCGAGTGCGTCAAAGCGATTCGTTCACAAGACGCCAAGAAGGCTGGGCGCCGCCGCCGAACCTTTCCCCGCAGATGCTGCGGCCGAAACGACACGTGCGGCACAGGAATCGGCCGCGACCTCCCGCCGACGGCTCCCTCATTACCCGCGCTCGCGAAAGTGGAACCGCTTTAAACTAAGACCGAACATCGCGGGAGGGGGCATGATGGCACGCACAAAAGGCGCGCTCGTAATTGGAGGGGCGCCGCTGTCAGAATTGCCGCCTGTCGGCGTCCGCGAACAGACCCCCTTTAAAGATAACTGCCAACGATGACCGCCTTTCTGCCGCGCGCCCAACGAACGGAGCCACGGCTCCGGTCACCGATGTTGGTACTCCTCTCGGTAGCAATGCGATTCTCCCCACCACCCTTTCGGGCCTTGCCTCGCGGCTGAGGCCAGGGCTTTCCTCTCAACAACGGAAGCATTACGTGCGCGATACTTCCCCAGTGTTACTTTCTCCTAGTAGAAAAGTTATCCCCTTTAAAGCCTAGCATTTTAACAGTGTTGCAGCACGAATCCCGATGTTCATTACCCTGTCAAGATGCCTGAACATATTCACCATACGGTCAAACTCATCCACAAGAAATAAGCGGCCACTTGGCACGTGTCCGAGGATTAAATGGCTTTAAAAAACATTCCTTTTTAGGAAAGAATGGGAAAGGAACGCTTAGCTACGGTTGAAGCTTTTGCGTTTGTTTTTTATGCTTCATTTTTTATCTATGCACAAGTTGCCGAGCGATTTATCGACGCAGGTACGTCGGATTCCCCGAGTGATTAGAACATTTTTGCCGGGTCTTTCTAGTAACATATCAGCGCGTTTTCCAAGTCCCACATTATTCGGACGTTTTCGCCGACCCCTTCAGGTCTTAAAAATCGGTGGTCGACCGCGTGCGGACGCAGGATTCAATGGACGCCTTCGGCCTGCGGACACGGATCGAACAGGCTGATTAGTTTCCCGCACAAATTGCTCACGGTGACGTTGCGTTTTTTTTTTTTTTGAAGCCCTTTGTCAGTTTCTTTGCCACTTCCACGCTCATTT
>NW_027526203.1:390537217-390579379 GCF_048455015.1 Haemaphysalis longicornis
AGTTTCTTTTGCCACTTCCACGCTCATTTTCTTTATTATAGTTCATTTGCGCAAGCACGGGCTCCGAAGTTTAAGAGTGCGTTATTTACATGGTCAAATAAAAGTATGACAAAAGTTACACTTGGGGTGAAAGGGGTGTTAAAACTGCATTAAAGTTCGTGGTGTATGAAAGAGGTGTGCAATGCGCTTATGGGGACCGGACCGCGGTTAATAAAAACATCGTTATGAACGAGCAAAGTTACGAACCCGTCCTGTCTACGTACGTGTCTGCGTTTGCGTTCCTCAGCGTTCTCTATGATGTCGAAGGATACGAAGCGCAGAAGTGGTAGGAGTAATCCATGGCCGGACTCGACTCCCTTTCCGTGCGCGGGAAGGGGAGAGTCGAGTCCGGCCGTGGAGTAATCTAATGCTACCTTTAACAGTAACCCGGTTTCTAAACAAAACAAAAATCGATGTCAAAGCACTACAGTGTGCCTTGAGGTTACATGGTAGAGATTTGGACAGAAGTACTTGCAGAACAAGCACCCGGAAACTGGGAAAGAACAATTAGAACAACGGCTGCGCGGCCACCGATCAGGCTCGACCGACATTGACATTTGGATGCAAAAAGGATGCCATCTTTCTCATTGTGATGTTCCCGTTTCCAGAGCGCACTACGCGGAAGCGCGAAAATGTTTCTCGCGTCTTTCCGGCGAAGAATTGCAAAGCACTCAGTTCGCCCTATTTTCAAACTGCGAATAACAAAAAAAAAAAAAAGAAGAAGAAGAAGGAAGGGGAGGGGGTGGTTAGATGTAGCCATACAGCCAAAGGCGGATTATCCATGGTTCAAACAATTTAAATGAACCGGGCCCCCGCGCTTAGGGGGCCCCCAGAAGGCTAGAAAAAAAATGGCAGACTTCGTGGTTTGGTTCGAAAAAGTTTAAGCCTCCTGCTGATTTCCCCCGAGTGAAACAGATATCTATTTCAATAAAGAATGCTTCGAAAACGCTGTTTGTTGCATAATGTACATAATCCTCAAGTCAGCTCACAGCTCTTCAGTCTGCGGTAAAAAGCCGGACTGGGATTTGTTGAAGGGTAAATGTTAAAGATCTCATCAACAAACTGTCCCAGCAGAAGGCAGGAAAACGCTTGTAGAAGCTTACATTCTTTTTTTCCCCTTAAATCTACACTGTGTTAAGGTAGCAACGTTTTGTAAAAATGTAAATGTATTCCGCAATTTCTAAGCTACAACTCTACGTAACTGCCCGGGTCGCAGTGGAGTGTAGCTGTTAGGGTAGAATTCCTGTGTGTGTGTGTGTGTGGGTGTGTGAGTGCGTGTGTGTAAGTGTGCAGGTGTCCTACTCCTTCGTGTCCTGTATTTTGATATTTATTTATTCGTCTAGTGTTTCTTTTTTTTTTGTCTTTTTTTTTCTCTTTCACCCAACGTTGTATATAGGTTATTCCTGCCCATGTTTCATATATTTATGTTAGCCCTCTACCCTATCCCCCTATTCCTATGTACTCTTTCCTCCCTATCCCACCTCCCCCACACCAGCAGGCGTTCCGGTGTCCGCCCCTAGGCGAGACAATTTACGCCTGTTGGTGGACCTTCCTTTCTTGTTTTTTTGTGCAATAAATACATACATACATACCGCAATTCAATATCACAAAAGGCGTATGCGCAGTATGAAGAAGTTTCCTGCTCTTATAAAAAGTGGATATTGCCTGCAAAAATGTAAATGCACTAAATGTTTAAAAGTGAACCATCTGTGCATAAATGAAAATGTGTATAATTGCTTATTCGAGAGTGTTAAAACCTTTTTGTGAAAGTTCTGTATCGATCTCGTAGACGCCGCATTTTCTGAAAGATTTAGTTCCGCCCGCATGATGAAAGCACTTGAACAATAAGCAAATTAAATTATTTGTTGTGCTTAGTCGGCCTATAGAAGATACATAATATCACAATTTCTACGGAAACGCTGCTTTAGAAGAGTTGAAATTTCTGATGCTCGATGAATTCACAAAATAGCCAGACGATTGGTAGCGTATTTACTGTAGGGATGTGTGAACAGTTTCTGAAAAATTTCTCCCACCTCCCCTCGCGGGAACCCCTGTGTAGATGCGACGCATAGGGGGTTCCGTTGTTGTTTCCGTTAGGTTGATTCTCCCATCGCGTGAAACGTGCCGTGAACCTCCTGCCGCGGCTATGACGCAACGTGGCGCGGCTATGACGCAACACAATCCACTTTAATCCAATCCAAATCCATTCCAATCCAAGCCAAGCCAACCCAACCCAACCCAACCCAATCGAATCCAATCCAATGCCCCTCGCGAGAGAGTGTTCGCTATGGGAGAGGAGAGGGGGTGAGCGGCGGAGAGCGCAGCTCGCGCGGCCAGGAGAATGGGGGAGGGGTGTGGACGGACAACAACAACGCCGTATGGAGGGACAAGGCGAGTGAATGAGATGCAGTCGCATGTAAAAAGGCCCACCTGTCCACTTCGGCCGTGTTCACACGCAGGCAAACAAAGCGTGCGTTGGCGAATCAGTGAAACAGATCTATTTTTCACGAATGTGCTTACCGAATGTGCTTTCGTGAATGTGCTTTTTCACGAATAGCTTCACGAAGTAGAAGCTATTTTTCACGAATGTGCTTACCGATTTTAGAGGGAACATGTCCACTGAAACAAAGGTAAACTGCGCAAAGGTTAAGACGAATGGAAGAAGCACATAGGACACTTACACTGCACTTCTAAATGTCGTATGCATTTCTTCGTTTCGCCTCAACTTCTCGCGCAGTCTGACCTCCTTTAAGTTATGAAACAACTAGCCCGACAAATCTTAATGCTGTCTTCGTCTCCTGGCACAGTTCAATTCCGATGACAATTTCTCCACATTCTCTGCGAGAAAGTAGACGCCCAGGCGATGCGCGTAAACACTCCGAAGATTCTTCGAGTAAATACGGCATGTGTTCTGAGCAGCGAATTCTAACAAGCGTCAAATCTCAAGAATGACGAGAGGGTAAGGCGGGAGGGAGGGGGGGGGGCTTGCTATTTTGAAACGGGCCCTGAGCCCTGTTTATCAGGCCCTGCATACAACATCGGGAAACAGAAATCAGTTCTTTATATCCGTTTTTCACTATATGTGAACATAAAATATATGTATACAAACGGTAACGGGAAAGATTTCTTCTTCATAGCGGGAATTTCGTTAAAACCGGGTTCGCTATAAATAGGCTATACTGTGTATGTTCGGCAGTCATGACGGCCGCTTGCCACCTGACCTGGGAGCGCAAGTCTTCGCGCTATCCACACATGAATGCTTTAACCCTCCCTGTCTGAGAAAACGAACAGATTGTAACACAACGGGCATGTACATGCTCTAAGGCTCACAAACGTGAGGGCACAGATGTCTCATAGGCACCAGCGCGTCTGCGGTGGGCAAGAAGGGAATAAAACTCACGGCATGGTCTCCCTAACAGCTTGCGTGCCTCAACTAAGGGGTTCCAGTGGAAGTACAACAGGACATAACAGTTCTAACTGCCGTTTGCGAACTGTTTTGCACGCGCCAAATCTCGCGGTTTCTCGTGCTGGAGACGTGACACTTTACACGACAAGGCTTTCTCCACCTTCTGGCACCGGACGCCATGGCACGCAACGGATCCCGAAAAACGCCGCGTTGCGTGCGTGACTGCGAGCCACAATCTGGCTGAAACCACACGAGCCCGTCCACTATTCAGGACAGCGCGGTCCGCAGCGGCGTTCGCCAGCGCACAAAAGGCCGCACTCAATTTCACACGTGGCACGCAAACTGCCGCCGTTGATGGATCGGTGACAGCTCCCCGGCGCGGGCCGCTTAGCTGCGTGACAGACATGACAGCGTGCGGCCGGCGACGCGCTCCGAGGAAGTCCTCTCCGGAAAGGGGGCAGCGCCCTCTCGCACTTTCGCTCCCGTCACGCTCGCGGGCGACCTTTATCCGCCACCGATGCCCGTTTACACAAAGGCCCCAATGAAGACCACAAACGGAATGGCAGCTACCCGGCTGGCACGCAATCGCACAGACGCGCTCCAGAGAGAGGCCAGCGTCATCAGCACCGCGGGTCCAGGCGCGCACCTGCTTTCGACACTGCAGCTGCCTAGCGGTGCAACCACAGGAGCTGAGAAAAGGCAGAAAACACTGCTCCAGCTATAATAGCGCGAACAAATGTGCAGCTTGAGCCACTCTATCACCGGTGGCCTCTGAATGTAGCTACTTCGCACTTAATCATTGACTCAAATGTTCGCCGCGAAAGCCAAGTACTTGCTAGCCTGTCCGCGAGCCACAAATAGGCGCAGAAAAAAAAAACCGCAACAGCAACAGCAGCAGCAGCGCGAAACCAACCCGCGCGTTAGTCTGGGCGGCGCTCAAAGCTCGGGACACCTTTCAAAAAAGAAGGGCGCAAGTCCGGGCGGTGCCGCAATAGAAGCCATCAGGGGATCTGGGCGTTTCGTGAGAGCCCATCGGTGGGCCACGCATTGTAATCACGACGCGAGAGAGAGAGGACGCATCCGATCAGATTAGCCCGTTCATGCGCTGACCCCTGCAGACAATCGCGCCCACGAGGCCCCAGCTGTCGCGGGAACAAATGGCGCGCAGTCGGCACGGCCGCCGCAGCCTGCAGCCTGGGAACCGCGCCCGCAGGGTCGGCCACCGAACCAGCGCCATCGGGCGATTCATAAAGGCGCTCGCTGGTCGGCACACGGGCACATCGTCGTCCATTCGCAGCACACAGCACGCGCGACACACAACTGCCCCACTTCACGCCGATTCCAAAAGGGGACATTCCCCAGCTCCTTGTAGATTCGCTATTCTAAAGCTACCTCCCACCTACCCAAGCCCTATTTTGCACCGGCTCGCAATGGCTGGCAGTGAAAAAAAATGGTCGGAGTAGAACCACCCCGGCCCAACGGTGCGCCTCCTCCCTCTCTCTGTCTCAGAAGGGCACCAAGATGGCTGCCGCAACGCTGAAGGCAATGAAAACAACATGCGTTTATCAATATTCTCAAGTCTAGCCGCGAATCTTGAACCAGAAACTAGCTTCGTAAAGCATACAATTAACGTCGCCATAGCTGATGAATAACAACGCCTCGACTTTCAGGATCCGAAAAAAAAAGGGGGAACGGAATGGTCGTCTGTCACAGCACGCCGCATTTATGACATTTATGACGGTGTCCCAGGCGTCTATGGACTGTAAGAGATCGCAGTCATAATGAAACGCCTGTTTGCCTCATCGTCCGACCCGTCTTCAAGAAAAGCTGTAGCATCCAGTGCAGCACCCTTGCTTTGCCTCAGAAGGGAATGCTTAGTTGGCTTAGTCTTTACAATTCAAACACGGCTTAAAACGACCACGAAAATGTGCGGCAGTAATGAATTATCCGCTTAAACTTCAGGGCGTTGTCTCCAGTCGTCTCAGCGTTTGCATAACCCAAGTCAGAAGAGACTCGCCTAATCGCTACCTGTCCCCTGCAAGAAGACAGGGCGCCCATATAAGATACGCGAGCAGCGAAGCCCCACAGCAAGGACCTTGGCGTTGACAGAAGTGGGCTAATGGTGTAGCCCTATAAGCGACTCGCTGAACTGATCGGTGACGTCGGCCCCGTTCGACCGCCGCCCGCGCACACCCAGCGAGCAGCTGCGCGACCCCGCATGCTGCAGCGCACACCAGCGGTGGCGACACGCCGGACCCTGGGCACGGGAACTGACCTTGACGGCCTCCCGACCGCGTATCCATTGCGGGACGCCGAGGACTACTCTGTGCCTCTCGTTTTTGCTTGAAAAGCGACAAGCACCACACGCACAACCTTGCTTCTATCGACAAATAACCATTTCGGTGTACGGAACAAACGTTCAAAGTTTATAGAAAACTTAAGACAATTGGGAAGAATGGGAAAGGGCTTTGGCGCCCTTTTCCACGGATGTCCCAGCCTCGCCTGTACGGACTGGCCAATGCCGTTAAAAACAACCGCAAATTATAAGTATGAACTTACACTTCCAACTGGTTCAAATCCAAAGCGGCGCTATCTTCTAGCAACAAGGTAGTTAAATGGCTAGGGTGCGGAATCTCAGAGGAAATCAACTGTGACCTAATCGTGGAAACCCCGACGACCGAGGTGGTGGTGCCACCTTTGAGTGGCTCTATATGACTCGGAAATCAGCAACTTGGAGCCACCATTTGGTCAGAGGAGCACTGAGACCTCAAGTGACCCCAAGGTATCCAGCTCCAGTCACGTGTATACGCTTGGCCGCCCGAAGCCAAACGGAAGGAATTGGCGATGAGATGTTTGAGTGGCGCCCTCTGGCTCTGACGTCGGCTTAAGGACTCGCGCCGCTGTCGTCTGCTACGCTCCGCTTGCGAGGGGCAGCAGTGCCTGCGCTAGAAATCGCCCGCTTTGATGCTTTAGTGCATTAAAAAGCTTATTTTTAGTAATTAAGTTATTTGTGCCAGCTTCTGACAGATCTGAATAATTTCACCCCCACAAGTTTGCAACACACGAGGAGAGGGAGAACAACTTTCTTCAGAGTATCGGTCAGAAGATCGTGTGTAACTCCTCCTTTCTAGCTCATTCACGAGGTTCAGCGCTGAGAGCTCCTCGATAAGTACTCAAAATACGTAGGCTTCCTTCAGTATTTTTGTGATGCTCATATGAAGGCTCAAGAGTCTAATGCTACGTACCAAGTAGCGGGCCCCAACACGCGCATCGCACAGCAGGAAATAAAGCGGCTGTCTTCTATTTCTTTTGTTGTTGTCGACTTGTATCAGATGAATGTTTTTTTCTGTGCCCAACACATTAATTTTTCTGCACCGTCACAAGCATCTTATTAGTGGCTTTGGGTATGTTTGGGAGGCTCACAAAGATAGTGTGGATTTTCTTCAGGCTGTATGGCATACGTTCCCTTCACAAATTGGCTTTCGTTCTGGCTGCGTGCAAGAAAATGCATATCCGCAGCGTGCGTTGTTTATTCACATGCAAATACAAGGAGAGGTTCGTGCTACGCCACCGCGATCGCGCATGAACAACGTTGTCCAGAGTACTCGAAGGTGGCTTTTGTGATTGGAATTTCTCTTCTATCCATTGTTATCATAACGAAGTGACTCTCAAACCGAACAATTATGACATGATTACGGTGTTGAAGGCTTTATACACTCGCTAACAAACGTAATAAATAGTATACCTGTTTTTTTTTTTTTTTGCAAGAATCGAAGCCGATGAATATTTCCAAGCAGCTCTTGATTTTTTTCCAACCCTTCTAGGCATAAAGAACAAATCCATAGAAATGGCGTTCTATGATTTAAATAGAAAATTACTCTTACTGTGTTGTCCTGGAGTGAGGACCCGGCTCACTAATAAGCTCGACTTTAGGATTAAAGAAAGTTTTCTCCTCCTCCTCCTACTCCTCTTGAGTGCCGTTTTCCTCTAACGCATTTCTGACTATTGAGGCGATATGGCTGTGAAAAATGAAAACGAAATATCACTCCAGGTCTGAACAAACATAGTGTTACTGTATCTTTACCGTAGATGTGACTCGTTTTGCTCAATAAACCTCCATACTGGTTAGAAGCCTGGTATAAAACGAGCACGCGCCTATGCACACAGTAGGTTATTTGGAACTCAACGTACATTTGTTTTTGCGCGCCATAGTGCATGTCGGCATACTTTCATGCCATGAGAACGAAAAGTGATGTGTCAAAGTAATTTTGAGCGTTCGGAAAGGTAGCAAAAACTATTTTACCTCACAAATGATTACCGGGAACCGTAATGCCTTCTGCCAAAACCGACAGCCCCGAAGGCCTGGAATTTGTTTTGGTCTTGTGTTTTCTGTGTTGTCGGTTACTAGCAGCTGGCTGTTAACTTTGTTCGAAAGACTGCTTAATAAAGAAGCTGACGCTCAGACCCGACTCTTCGCGCTCCGCACAGGACCGGTTCGCAAGGAATGGGGCAACGCCGGCAATGTTTCTTCCGTAGCGGTATCCAAAACTATACTTCAACTCACGCCTATAGCTAGTGTATGCGATTTTAAGTCAATTATCATGATAAAAATTTACGCACACGCAAAATCTGGTGCGGACAAGCATCAGACGCGAACCGAGCGCAAAGAAACATCAGGGAGAGCGAGCCCGACTGAAGCAGACGACAAATGTGAGAATCCCTAAGCTGACGTCACGGAGGCGCGCTTCGCAGCGCCGCCCGTGGTCGCGCTCCCCGCCAATAACCGCATAAAAAGTCTAGTATTACTAGGCTTAACCGGCGATAGCCCAGTTTCCAGTGCATAACGAACCACACTTTTTTTTTGCATGCGATTCAGCGTGCAGACGGGCCAGATTTTGTTGATTTTTCTCACAAGTGAGTCCCATCATGTTGCGGGTCATATTACGGGTTATATTATGGGTCATATTATGACACACAAACATATGATGGCGGGTAATTAGAAAGGCACTAAATGTCTCAGTGATGGTAGCACCGTTTGTCGTCGAACTAAAGTGCGATATAACATGGCTGGCTCATTGACTGGAATCGGAGCTTTATGTTTGGTATGGTTCATTTTAAAGCTGCATTCAATCAAGTCCATCACGCAAGAGATAGTTGGCCGTAAAACGTGTGCACAACAGCATAAAAAAAAAACACGAAGCCTGAAAAGGAGGGTACACATGTATTTGTTTAGCTTTCCATGTTTCGTGTTTTTCGCGCTGTATATAGTGCTTTAAGTGCTCCATCAACTAGACCACACCCAAGAGAAATCGCGTCTTGAGAGATTTCAGGGCAACCAAGCAAAATTAACTGGCCAAGGCGAACGCATGCGCACTCGCTCACGATCCTGACCGCCACCGGTCTAGCACGACTTCTTTGAATACCGGAATCCGGACACTGTTTGGCCAGAGGATCCTTCATTTTCGGATATTGTACGATATCGTTTCCCAAACGATGACGATAAAAACTGAGTTAGCTAATTTCCTCCCGCAAGCGTATGAACCGAAATATTTGTGATGCAAAATGTGGCCCGCCACAGAGTTCTAACGGACAAACAAAAATGACACCGTACAAACGTTCACAATGATATATATGCAGTAAACCCTCCTTAAAACGAAGTCGCTTTATTCAAAATATCGCTTTATGCGAACTGTTTTATGGCACATCCTACCCGCTTTTAACGAAGCATCGCTTATAACGAAGCCAGTTACCTGTTCCGCCGACTTCGTTGTAATGAGACTTTGCTGTACCACATTCATCCGCACCAGTGGAATAAAAGATGCTGGACAATCGCGAAAAAAAAAACGGAAGTGTCAGCCTGATCAAGCCGCTGAGCAGTGTTATTATAACGTTCCCAAACTGCTTTTAAAGTGACCTTGGCGAGTTTCACGGCATTAAAATTACTAACTCGGGAGGCCATAACGATAAAGAAGCAGCAGACAAAATTGCAAAATTCAAATTCCAACTTGGTCACGAGGAAGGTCCTCGTTAGCCCAGCCGCGTGGCGCGAAATCAAAAGAGTGCAGCAGCGAGTGCGCTTAATGACGCGTTCCCAGAGACTGTCGTTTCGCAAGGAACTGCATGCAGTGACGGCGCAATCATTGACGCCGTGAGTGAATGAAAGCGAGCCGGGCACAACAAACGCGTGCTCTTTGTTCACTGCAGTGCACTGCACGGCTTTCGGTACACTTTTTTTGTTGTTGCTTCCCGCTGGTGGACTTGCAAAAACAATGTCAAAACACGCTTCGCTAGGCGGGCGCAGAGCTCTACCCAATTTGCGCTCTAGCCTGATTTGCATACTACATTTATCGCTCGTTCCTCTCTTGCACCCTACTACAAAGCAAAATATGCACAAGGACAACAAAAACAACGGGCAGCGGATGATAAACTCTAATTTGGGGACAAAAAAACTGTGACAAGCTTCTCTTGTGATCACGACCTTTAAGTACTCATCCTCTCGTCCAATTCAAATCACCCGATGGTCGAACGAATGGAGCCCACTCGAAGGTGAACCAACGATCGAGTAAGGCCTAAGTCAGGTGGCGGACTCTTAGCCTTCAACCCAGCGTCCGGGCTAATTGCGACTCATGCGGCATATTCTCCCCTGGTGAGCCTGGGGAAACATTACTGCGTTGTTGTTGCCCTAGCAACGCCACCGCCATGTTGGTCTTAAGGCGTTATAATTGCCACGGCAACAATGCGAGGGCGCGCAGCTGGCGTGGGGGAGAGGTACGCTCTCCCTTCTCATGCCGGTTGGATTCCTTCCCCCCACCCCCTGTCCCCCCCAGCAACCGCCGCCGCCACCCCGCTGCCTCCAACGGGCAAGCCTCGCCGGCCTCGCTCCGCCGGCACGAAGCCACGCCGCTTGAGCAGTAACGACGCCAGCTCGAATATCACTTGAACACTTTATTCGCGTTACGTGCGGGAACGCTACGTGCGGCGAGAAACACCGATGACCAATACAACACAGACAAGGTTGTCTGTCTTTGTCTGTCTTCAAGCGCAGCACACGCACAACACAAGTCCTATCCTTCAGCTCAGCTTCACGTACGGCATACGAACGACGTTCTCACCTTTTGCAAACAGCACTCAGAGTCTTCGCGTTACGATTCATCCTGGTGTTCTTGGCGTCCCTTTTGTAGCACCGTAATGTCCGAGGGAGCACATACGAGAAATAGCCCACTACATGAAACGCGCGTCGGCCTCGCCGTCGCGCAGAAAAACCGTTCTCGCGCATGCGCAGCAAGACGGGGCGACGGGGTTGACGGCGCGACGCGGGGGTGAGGGAAAGCGCTCCGTGAACGAGCGAAGAGAAAAACGGGAGAGAAAGAGAGCATTTTGTTTCCCCAGCGCCACTGCCGTTTGGCGCGCAATAATAGAACCGAAACTAGAAAGAGTAGCATCGGACTGCCTAAGTCCTCACAGGAAATAACATGAAGACTGCCTCTCTTGAGGGATAGATGAGGACATGCACACAGACGTATCACAGGGTCAAGCTCTGATCTTACCACGAAACAAAAGAACAAAAATTGCGCCCACCTCCCCGCGAGGGGAACCCTGTGTAAGATGCGACGCATCGTGGGGTCCACTTGGTGTTTCCGTTGGATTGATTCTGAAATCGTGTGAAACGTGTCAGGAACGCGTATGATTATTATGTTTTATGATTATTATTATGTTTTATAGGCCAATCTTGGTCAATCTCTCTAAGTGGTAGGCTTGGGGCTTCGCTGTCGCAACGACCTTTACTCCATCATTGTTGCTGTAAGTGGGAGCTTCTTTTCTTTTATTGCAAGTGTTAATCATTGCCCCATCATGCGTTGTATCAGCAGCATCTTGACGTAGTTTGAATGAGTCAAGGATATAAGGCGCGTTCGTAGCATTTGATTCTGTCTCGGTTTTGTGGCGCAGTGGGAAGAGCACCATGTACCTCGCGTTCCGCCCACAGGGTCGCGGGATCGAAACCGGGCGCCGCGAACTATGATTTTTTTATAGTGTAGGGGGAGGGGTGTGGACGGACAACGCCGTATGGAGGGACAAGGCCAGTGAATGAGATGCAGTCGCATCTAAAAACACGTCAGACGACAATGTCGGAGGTTTCAGAGCCCTTACAGAGAGCAAGAAGTTTACAACAATGAATGCTAGCTTAGGACAAATTTCGAGACTGTTTTAAAGGGGCACTGACACAAAAGTTTTGCATCTTGCTTTTTTTTTTGCGCTAAGTAGCTAATGACCTTTTTATCCCGTGTAGATACCTCATTTGCTTCAGAGTGCGACGGTTGTTTAATCAACGACGTTTTTAATGCGGCCAGTCGCAGTTTCGGTTTCAGCGGGTGCCGCAAAAGGCTGGATTTGGTATAAACAAAGCTGGCCACGTGATTGTTGGACAGATATCACAAAGCAGAGCTGCCGTAGAGCTGTCGATTCCGCGTCGGCGGCAGTTTTTGCTAATGTCCCTACGTAGTGATCTCGTCAGCCGCTTCATTAAAAAGCGACCGTGGACGTGATTCAGACGCCGCTAGTCCAAATTGCTGCTGCGGCTAGAAAACGACGAGCGACGCTCGAGACAGTGGGTGTCTGCCTACACTGTCTGCCTACAGATGTGTTAGTCTTGACAAAGCGACGGATATTCGATTGACGCTCTCGTAAGCGGTGCAGAGGACGGTTTCAACACGAAAGTGTTTTATTCCGGGATTCACGAAGATTTCACTTACGTCATATCCGTCACGAAAGTGACGCCAGTACAACGAAGCAAGAGGCCTGTAAAGGGTGCACCCCTGCACACAGGGTCTTCTTGCGGGGAAGCAACCTTTAGTACTAAAGGGTATGTTATACTTCGGGTTGTTAATTTTCGGGTTTTATATTTTAACACGAAAGTGTTTTATGCCGGGATACACCAGGATCTCATTGATATCATATCCGTCACAGAAATGACGCCAGTACACCTTTGCTGAAGCGACCAGTCAGCAGGACGTCGCTCGCCAAGCACACGCACAAGACAGCCGCCGACCCGCAAATCATGCTCAGCTGCAGATTTCGCTGCACATTTAACTTTCGTGTTTCACCGATTCCTATGACAGAGGAACCAACCACAGTTTTTTAATGCAATACGCCATCGCATCATGAACTTCTTTCTCGAATGTGCAGCCTTGTTGGTAACTTGAGTCCCATTTCGTGCAGAGCTAACCAGCTATCGCTCGAGCTACCTGCGCCGGCCTGCGACACTTCGCGGCCGTAGCCGCCGCCGGCGCTGCGACCGTGCGGCTCGCTCAGTGCGCTTTTCTTGCCACCGGCCCGTTTTCGCGTCGACTGTAACAAAAAGCAATAAAAATAGAGTGCCTGGAATCACTGCAGAACTTAGGTGGCAGCCAGCTGCCCGATGAGCCAACGAAATACCGGCGCCTCTGCCGCGAACAATCGGATCGTTCGTTGCTCGAGAGTAAAAGCACCGACCTCCGATCGGAGCGGCGAGCCGGCGAGAAACGCCGGCCGTGCGGAAGCGGCCAACGCAAACTTGTGACGTGTTTGGATGTTTATTTACTTCACATCCAGGAAATGTCGATTGCGCGAGGTCCTCGGCTGGCTGCTCGGTTTCGTTTCGCACACTTTAAAATTGATTTTAAATATGTTCTAGGCTGTATTTGCCGCTGATGGAGAGTGCACATGTGTTCACACCAATCTACCTCTGAAGTTATCTCGCCTTCAAAATTTTGTGTCAGTACTCCTTTAAGGGTGGAGCAATGTGGCGGGAAACAATAAAAATTGCCACTGTGGCCCGTTTATGACGCTCTGGATTTGACGCAAATCGCGTCCATCCTGAAGCCATCTCCGACACTTCTGGGGCGGTATTCTCGAGTTTTGTCCCTTTTGCGTCCCTTTCAGAAGTGTCCCTTTTGGCGAGCCCTGATTGGCTAAAAGCAAACAACAGGAAGTGACGTAACGCAAGTGCGACAAACCTACTGCCAAAGCTCACTGCTTAACCGGAAGTACGTCACGATGAAAGGGACGCAAAAGGGACGTTTTCAAAAGGGACAGTTACGAGAATACCGCCCCTGATATACATGTACATATTTGTATACTAGAACATTTGGCAATAAAAAAAAAACTCGGAAGCTGTAAAACACAGACAGTGGCGGACGCGAACGCGAGACCTGCAGCCACCTGCACGCCCTCCTCGCTCCTTAGATTATGGGGTTTAACGCGCCGAAGCTACACCTGAGCCATGAGGCGTGCCATAGTGGAGGGCTCCGGATTAATTTCGACCACCCGGGGACCTTTAAGGAAGACTCATTTGCTAACACTCCTATGAAACCTACTTCTTCACAACCCACGGACTAAACAACCATCCTGCACCAATATTTAAAGCTTTACAAATACATATCAATGTCAAGAACGGTCTAGTTTGCTTGTTTTAGAAGTTTGTCACTTCTGTATAGAAATAAAAAAAACACTTCCTTGCTCGTCAGCTAGCGCCGTCTAACGAAAACTGGATAAACCAAAATGCGTTTCTCCTTTATTTTTTTTTGTCGCAGCAAAGAAGTGATATATTTCTATAAGAAGCAAACTAGGCCGTTAGGAACATTTTTATGAATTTGTAAAACATTTCGTATCTGTACACGATGCCTTTTAAGCCCGCGGATTATGAATTTCTAAGTCCCATAGGAATGTGATCAGGTGAGTCCCGACTCACAGGCGTTTTCGATTTTCGCCTCCATCTGCTTCCATCCACATTGCAAAATTATATACATCCTTTTTGTCTAGAACCCTGTTACACCCTATCAAAAACAAAGAAAAGCACCCTTTTAAAGGGTGCAATTAACAATAAAACACCCTTTAAGACGGTGTATTCTTGTATGTAAGGGTGTTATAAATGTCGAAACACCCTTAAGGGTATTCTCTGTCGTTTTTCTGCTAGGGCGTAAGGGTGTTAGTTACAGACAGTGGTTTGCACCCGTAAGGGTGTAAATCATTTTACAGTGCAGAAACGCGGAATGATGCTTATTCAGGGCAGGATTGTTCAATCTCGTCAACGACTTCCTCGTGTACCGCATCCCATAAAATTATTCGCCAGTTTTTCTTTCTTTTTTCCTTTTTTTAAAAATTGATCGTTTTTCAGAAAACAAAATTACACGGCAGAACGAAAACGCGAAAAAAAAGTGGCTGGATGATTAGGTTTGAACATGACAACTAAAAATAATTGTGCGAAAAAGTGCGTCTACGATGCGCGCGTTATAATTGTCGCCTGTATGGACAAGGCGGTTATCTTTATCAAACTAACGCGAGCCAAGTGGACAACATGAAACATCTGACCACACGCAGCGGAGAGATCACAGTCAAATTTGAGGCTAAGATTGATTTGAGCTATATTATATACGATTCCTCTAGCTGGCCTAATCGTCAACGGTGACGTTGCGGCGACGATGACAAAATCAATCTCCAGGAGCGTGCGGTAACGCCGCAGTTCATGAAGTCAGTTGTGCACGGGAGCAGCACCTAGCCCTGTGATGGCCAGCGGCGCACGCGGGAAAGGCTAAACTAGACAGCCAGCCCCTCATTTGTCCATCAAGCACGCATTGTAAAAGGTGTCGCAGAGTCCCCGAAGCCTGTGGGCGAATAATAGGAGAGCAGCAGTAACAAAGGTGACGTAAGAAGTACAACACTGCACAGTTCTAGCATACGTATTCGCCATTGTTTGTTTCACGATAGTGTAATTTCTTCTTTGTTTTACGAGGTGACTGAGCATCGCCACGTGTGTTTATATTTTACTCTGCAAACCTCGAGGCAGGCGATTCGAAACAACGGTCGAAGTTGTGCAGCTGGAGCTACACATCGAGGCGGAACGCAGTCTCCGGCCGACATGGCCATTAAATGTCGGGTGCGCAGCCAGTGTCGTTACGGAGACACCGATTTCACTTTTGACAGCGCACGACAGATCTGCCGCGATCCGGCCGGCCCGGCAGTCGTGGAGCACGCCATCGGGCGTCGTCCCCCTTCCCCCGACCGATGCAATCGGGGCGCACGCGGCGGTCCGGAAGCGTGGCCAGCGGACGCCCCGAGGGTGCCCTCAACTGGGGTATGCAAACGACCACGGGGGTGTCCGTTCCTGGAACTCGAGCTGCCGGGCATACGCCGTATGCGGGAAGCCCGCCGCCGCACACCTCCCTCACCACGCGGAAGGCGCGGTGAAATTCGTCATTAGCACAGACCGGTCCGAATCTGGAGCACTCCGTGGGGGCACGTCCCCTCCTGCGCACCGGACGACACCTGCGCCGCCAGCGATGCCGAGCCAGTGAAGGTGGCGCTCGACGAACCACGCTCGGCCACGAGGCCCGAGATCTGCAGCGTTCAGACTTCCACTCGACTAGCGACCGGCTAAAGCTGCACTGACTTCGCCCCTGCGGCATTCTTCCACCCACCCTCGCGTGGAGCAAATAGTGTCGTTTGCCAGCAGCAGGCAAAGCTGGCCGCCAGTACGGCTTTTCTGACGGCGCGGAGTCCTGGAATACGCGACAGAGGGTAGCGCAGAAACGGCTGGAACGAAACGGCTTCTCCGCGGCGACTCTATCCATCGCGCAGACGGACGGCTCGCTGCAAGAGGAAAAGAAAATGCGCCAGGCTCGGGCCGCAATGTGTGTAGTGACCGCATTTCGGCGAGTATACGCAATGGAGACCGCTGCAGGAATCGTTCACGCCACACGTAGGCGGGCAGGCCGAAGCACCGCTGCGAATAACGGCTTCCCCAGACGCGAGACCCTGACCTCGGAGCGCACGTGGCCGCCGGCGCGCTGCCGACTTCGGCGGGAACCTCGGCCGGTCGACGCATGTCAATGAGGCGGCGTATGCGTGTATACAACGGCGCCCGGGGGCCGCCGACTCGGTCACATGGAGAGGACGAAGCCGAACGCTTCCGCCCTTGGCGCGTGGTCCGAGCTCCCGCGTGTATTTGCCCTTCGCTCGGTGATATTTCCACCGTGTCTGGCATTTGCGCCGTTAAACATCCTGCCGCTCCCGTAGCGACTGGGAGTACCCTTGGGCAGCCGACTCGTGATCCGCATGTCAGCCATGTTTCCCCATACGGGGTTAGAAATTAACCAATCAGGGGAGGCAATCATAACGCAAGTGCGAATTCAGACACGCCACTACTTCGAAACTGACCGCAACGAAATACTGGCGGAGTGGAATCAGTTCAGCAAAGCTGCTCAAGAAATGCCGGCCCTTTGTACACGGTTGCCTCCCGTGGTCGCTCATCGGAGACCTGAAATCAAACCGGCCAGGTTGGTAGGCGCCAACGTTCAAGCTGAGCCGCACGCAGTTACAAAGGCCAACGGACCGCGAAACACAACACAGCGCCGGTCCTTGTTCGGGTGCGTGAAAATCGCCCCCGAAAACAAGCGACAGGCGGCAGGCTCCGGCGTCCTCTCTCCCTGGCCCCAAAATTGATTTCGCCCGTCGCCCACGAGGCAGAGCAATAAACCGTAACCCCCCAGAAGAGCGCTCCGGCGATGGCGAAAGAAGGCTGCCATTCCGGGCAAACATTCCGCAACCCTCACGTGCGCCGCCCGGCAGCACGGACTGGGCGGCATACGCCATTCGCGTTCAGCCTCGCCGCGACCCTGACGCGCACCGTGCCATGGGAACTGTAGAGCACGCGACCACGGTCGACCTCACGATTACGACACCGGCAGCGTGCGGAATAGCGCGGCCTACCTATGACATACGCTGCGCCAAAGAAGACAGAAAGAAAAGCGCACTTGCAGAACAAAAGCTTTCGAACACTGCACCGACTACGACGCATATACAAACGCACCGGAAAACCCAGTGACATCGTCACCACTATGCATACAGGGTCGGAATAAATGCCATCGATGGTGGGATAGTTTTTTTACATCCGTGTTCCCGCACTCAAGGTAAAATGTAGAACATCGCTATATATATATATATATATATATATATATATATATATATATATATATATATATATATATATATATATATATATATATATATATATATATATATATATATATATATATATATATATAAGGGTTAGCAGTCAAGAATGCCTCGGAAAGCAAAGGGGAGAATGTGGTAGGTCATTGAAACATAAATAAAGATCCCACCCGGCGGGCATTTTTTCTCCACTTTCTTTCCTTCAAAATTCTTTATCTGTTTCAATGACCTACTACATTCTCCCCTTTGCTTTCTGAGGCATTGTTGACTGCCAACCTTTGTTTCTATCTTAATTCAACGAGCCCCTCATTTTCCATTCAGATTCGCCACCCACCCACCCACACCCACACCCACACCCACACCCACACACACACACACACATATATATATATATATATATATATATATATATATATATATATATATATATATATATTGAGAGGCAATGCCAGGAGACTTGGCGGACGACGTTTATTCGGCGAGCGGTACCCTGGCCAGAACAGGATCAATCACGATGGCGATGAAGGTGCGTCCCAGAAAGACGACGAGCGATGAGATGATGATGGACGCACACAATGCAGCGACGACGACGAAACACGAAGGCGGTATTGGCCAGTCATAATACTGAGCTATGGCCTGATGACGGGACATTTAAGATTCGCGCTTACAATATATATATATATATATATATATAAGGGGTGGCAGTCAAGAAAACCTCGGAAAGCAAAGGGGAGGATGTGGTAGGTAATTGAAACAGATAAAGAATTTGGAAAGAAAGAAAGTGGAGAAAAAATGCCCGCCAGGTGGGATCCGAACCAACGACCTCCAGAATACCGGTCTGGTGCGATAACCACTACGCTACCGGCGGGGCTATATTTCCCCTACAC
Source organism: Haemaphysalis longicornis (assembly GCF_048455015.1). Taxonomy (NCBI): domain Eukaryota; kingdom Metazoa; phylum Arthropoda; class Arachnida; order Ixodida; family Ixodidae; genus Haemaphysalis; species Haemaphysalis longicornis. The sequence goes on from NW_027526203.1 coordinate 390,555,536, forward strand.
TTTCTGGGTATTTATGTTAGGTATTTTTGTTTTCTGCGCTTGGGGGTGGTAGCCAGCGCCACTCTGACTACTCGGGGAGAAGGGGACCTTATATATAAGTGGAGGGGAAATATAGCCCCGCCGGTAGCCTAGTGGTTATCGCACCAGACCGGTATTCTGGAGGTCGTGGGTTCGGATACCACCTGGCGGGCATTTTTTCTCCCCTTTCTTTCTTTCCAAATTCTTTATCTGTTTCAATTACCTACCACATCCTCCCCTTTGCTTTCCGAGGTTTTCTTGACCGCCAACCCTTATGTCTGTCTTACTTTCAACGAGCCCCTCATTTCCTATTCTGATTCGCTATATATATATATATATATATATATATAACGTATTCCAAGTGCGCAAGCAAAGTCGTGTTATTCTACTTGGCCAATCCCTTAGAGTGCGCATGTTAACCAGACCCAAGACTATTCTGCATTGTCATAGCATTGCAGAACCAGCATGACAGACTCCTGACGTAGCAGCAGGGTTTATATCGCTGGGAAGCCGTAATGCGTTCGCATTCAAGGCACGTAAGCGGACTTGAGCGTTCCCTGGAAACCACATGTGACGTGGCGAAGGTGTGTAGTAGTGGATAAGTTCCTGGGTTTGATTCCCGTTCCTGCCACGGCTTTTGCAGTTGGATGTACGTAGAATTTTGGGGCCGCCATCTGCCGCTCACAAAGGCCGGTTTTTCGCCTCATGGCGACTGTGATGCTTTGGCGTTAACAACAGGTACAAGTCAAAGGTAGCGCAAGATATGCACCAACGTCAAGCCGCGCAGATGAGGGTGGTGAGTTTCTACAAGGATGCCGAATCGGCAATGAATAAGGTAAATGATTGTGATGAGATCTTTTATGCAAAAGTAGGGCAGACGCACGTATACAGGCGAACGCGCAGCGGGGGCGGAGGGAAACTGGAATAGTTGGCGGGAATAGTGAAGGTGATACATTGGTTGCATTTTGAGGATAATGAATGCAGTCTTACGCAAACGAATGAACATGAAATGGGCATGGAGAAGCCCAAACGGATTACCTACGGATGGATTACACTACCTAGATTGACACTTATAGTGCCGTAGATATTATTTTTAGTTTTATTGTCGGGGCCCTCCCATGTCCAGTTCCTATTCTTTCGTTCGCGTAAGAATGTATTCTTTATCCTCAAGTTGTATCGCTCCGCAAACCCGACTAGTGTATCTCCTAGGCTATTCCGGCTATCAGTTTCCCGCGTTCCCCAACTTGTTTCTTTCCCAGTCTTACGTTAAAGTACCATTATCACTATCACGTATACTCAACAGCCTCATCTACGTAGCCAGAGCTTGGTGCATTGGCTTGTACTGTTTTTAGCCTATCTCACTTGTCTAACTGGACTTCAAAATCTCTTTGAGGATCAAGATACCTATTCCAAGCTCCCTTCCTCCATGCCAACAGTAGCACAAAATATACCAGCTATTCAACACCTTAAAGCCTTCACCTCCTCTTGTCCGCTGGATTAATCCCACAACCCATTTAACGCCAGAAAACGGATCCAGAAGCACAGCTAAGCTTAGTGTATACCCTCGCCAGAGAGACTTCTCAAGTGTTGAACGTTAATAGGTTCAGGTTTGCAGTGGTGACCTGTCGGACCCAGAGACACCCTTTGGTGTATCGATACCTCTCCGGCCAAAAGCGACGAATCTCCCCATCGGGACTCCACCTTCTCGCCTCCCTGAAATGGAATCCCACCACGCACTCCAAACGCACGCACAACGTAAGCTCGCCGTTGCTCCTATATCAGGGAACATACACGCAGTATCGTACCGTCAGAAGCCATGGCCACACTGAAGCGCCCTACATCCGCTGTTCTTTGCAGAGTAAGCTCTTCCCCAACCATGGGCCCCTACAGACCATGCCTGCGAAATCTCAACTCGTCATACACAAACCCTTTATCTGCAATCACGGAAAGCCGCCTACGCCGTGTTCCGGTCAGCGCCACAAGCTTCTTGGACGATTCCGTCCGCAGGACATGTAACACCAGAAGGCGGTACCATGTTACACTGAGAAACAAGCTTCGAACGCCGGCATGCGAGAGTGCGAGAGGGAAGAGGTTCGCCGCAGCTGGCCGCAGCCGACTGATGCGCGTGGCGCACGCGCGGCGGGGAGCACGACTGGCGCGTCCCGGGCTCGTGCGCGACCTTCATTGCGCGCCATCGAGCCGCGGTATGGGAATAAATCAGCCTCGAGACCATAGAGTTTCTTACAGTATACACTAGAGAGGAATCTGGCGCTAGCGTCTATGCGGCTCACATCAAGGTCGTCTGTGTCGTCATGGGCCGCCATTATACATCGCGCTCGCCTTAGTTTCATCATTGGCTTGGATTGAAACGTTTTAGTCACCGCAAATTTAAACAAAGTGCCACAAAAACGAGAAGAATAGTGTTGAATTATGTAAGTGGAAAATAAAAACAGGCTGTTTTAAATCTAAGAAAAAGAGAAGTAAACCGTATTTTTGCCGGAACGGTTGTGCCTGCTGTTCCGCAGGCCAATTAGTTACGAACAATGTTATTATTTGGGGGGTAACTCATTAGAGACGGTGATTTTATTAATTTTACCATTGTTTAAAAAAAGAAGTTTGAAGAGTTTCGAAAGTTTTTTGAGCGTGCCTATGAAAACGTTGCCTTCGTGGTGAACCGGTGCACCGAGACCGCCAGCTAGTTTAACAAGAAAAATGAAAACGTGGCGTTAAACAGTCGTGGACGATGACAAGATAGGACGCATACAAGCACCCGTATCTGCCGTATCTTGTCTTCGTCGAAGTTCGTTTTGTTTCTTTTCGTCGGCTACAAATTTTGCGGCGGCATATTACCCGCTCAGTCATACGTCCTTCGACTGCGGCATGAGCAACGTCAGGTGCGATCACGCATTGCCTGCGGTTTCACTGAACACGGCTACCACAGAAACGGGAGGATTTCGGCTTCCTTGTAGCTCGTAAACGTGTGAATGCATAGTGAAGAAAGCAAATCCCAAGAAACCGCTTAAGAATCCAGTTGTCATGCCAAGCCCAAGCCAAAAAGGATGTATTCCCATGAACCCCCATGACGACATGGCTTACGAGGCTCAGTTTCCTCTCTAGTATACTTACTAAGAAACTCTATGCTCGAGACAGCCCGGTCGTGACATAAGCGGCACCGCGTGCGGCAGAGCACCCCGCGCCGGCACGGCAGGACGCCGCCAGAGAGTGTACGCATCGGCGGCCCCGCTCCCGCACCACTCTTCAGCCACTTCTCGAAGCCATGCGCAGCGAGCACACCCGCCGCTCCAGAGCACGGCATGGCTGAACGGAAGGAAAATGAAAAGTGACGCGACAGCTAGCCCTCTGGGCAAGTTGCTGTTTCGTACTCGGTTGTTGCTCAGGAAAGCAATTACACGGAGTCGATTGCTTATGCGAGCGGATCCGACGCTTCTTCGCTGGACGCGTCCTCCCAACGGAGCCCCAAATGGCCACCCGGATCAAGCTGGGCGCCACGGAGCACAGTCGTCGCAGCCGGACGTCTCGAGAGAACGGCGCACGCATTGGCGCTCGTGGGTCCGCCACGTCCTTGAACCCGGAGAGGAACCTGGAGCAGCATGCCACCACAGCGCACGAAATGCAGACCCATTTAGAAACGCTGGCTAGCATCAGGGGACGATTAGGCGGGACCCGCACGCGAGGGGCAGGCGGAGGCCCCCGGACGGAGGAGGCCGAACCACTTTTCGCTCTTCAAGGCCACCGAGCAGGAGAAAGGCATGCGCATCAGCAGACACGGGGCCCAACCGTCTCGCGCTGCCCGGCGGCCCATCCGGCCCTGGGTCGACGTGCAGCACGACGCCGCGCGAAGGACAACGGCGTCACGCTCCCGCCGGCACGCGACAGGCTCGTCCAAGTTTCGCCACAGCTCCTCCGACGCATAAGACGCTCCAGAACACGCGCGTGTCGTGGTTCGCCTGACGTGTCGTCACACGTCCTGCGCCGGGTGTGCTGCGCAACGAAACGCACGACGACCAAAAAGAAAGTTGTAGGAAGAGCGGCCTTATTTGGTATTTTGTGCGCATGGGAGAACAAAGACAAGCAGTCGTCGCTCCGGGCAAATCTCCAGGCACGACTGCCATTGTTCTCCGCCGCAATCCTCGGGCCCAGTAAGCCGCCCCCTGTGCGCAGACGCTGCGCCTACAAAGGACGTCGCAGTGACTCGCGCGATTCGAACAACCGGGGTCGCGAGCAAAGACAATGGCTACCCCCGACGCTAGCCGCAAAAGGGCTTCCCTCTGTCCCCCTCCTCGGGGCAACAACGCTCGACCAGTGGCCACGCCAGCCTCGCGGTCAGAACAGCGGGGAAAGTGGCCGAAGAGATCGCTGGCGGCGCAGCAAATGGAAGCCTTGCGCTGCAGCGGGGGTCGCCCAACAACCGCCTCGGTGGGAACGTGCGGCCAGCAGACATGGATGGCCGGCATGCGGAAAATGACCCGAGGCTGGCAGCGCCGTCACACGGGTCTGCTCAGATGTCGCTGGAGGTAAATGAGTCGGTGGAAACGTTGCGCCTGAAGCCACGCGTCACTTCTTGGGTGTTTATTGGCAAGGCCCGGAAACATTCGAAAAACTGATGTTTAATCTAGCTGTTTCCAACTCTAAGCACCCCAACCAAGCTCCCGAACCCCAAAAAAATTCAGATAGGTATGGTGCGGCTACACAACCAAGCACCGAGTTTTCGGACATGAACTATCATCGAGCCTTCACGAGATGGACTTTACAAAAGTGGTGCGTTGAATCGAACTGGTTACATATTTCATACAGGACTGCTGGTGAAAGTTTAGCCGGTCTTCAAGCCGAAGTTGCCGTAACACTTTTTTACACACTTCCCCCTGACATACAAAGAGCTGTGCTTGTTCATCAAGATGTGTCGACATGGACTAATGCGTCAAGTTGGACACAAACGGTGCCCGCACAAACTGCTGTGCGATGGTGCGCCGCTTCGCTATAGTTGGCGGACAGGCTCCGTATGATATCCTTATGCTTTAACGCGCGCTCTTTTCCCTCTGGCACTTATCACGCCGAAGCTCAGGGGCGGTCCCGAACTGCTGGACAAGCTTATACCGAGAACTATCGGTAGTGACAGGCTTTCATAAAGTAAATGAAAATGTTATGGCCACCCACTAGGATTGCACGCATAGGCGCTTGGCAAGATGAGAAAACCCTCAGCCGTGACAAAGGTCATTTTACGGTCGAGTGGTCCCGCGGCAGGAAAGATCAGTCCATAAATGGAGGCGCAGCATGGGAGGTCAAGAACTGCCTGCGTACCTCATCGGCAATAGAAGGGGAAAGGGGGAGAGAAACGGACAAGGCCACTAACTTTGCCCACCATGTTCGTGTCACAAGCTACGCCCCAACCATTTGTAGCTTCGGAAGATTAGTTTAAGTTTAAAAAACACCCGCCGCGGTGGCTCAGTGGCTAAGGCATTGCGCTGCTGAGCACGAGGTCGCGGTTTCGATCCCCGGCCGCGGCAGCCGCTTTTCTGACGGAGGCGAAAAGCAAAAACGCCTGTGTGTACGAGATTTCGGCGCACGTTAAAGATCCCCAGGTGGTCAAAATTAATCCGAAGCCCTCCACTACGGGGCGCCTCATCGCCTGCGTTGCGTCGGCGCGTTAAACCCCACGATGAATCGATCAAGTTTTTTTGAAAAATTCCGGTTTCTCGCTTTATACGTTCTTTTTATCTTTTGTTTTACTTTTTCGTCCTTTCACGTTCTCCTTTTCATCTTTTTAAACAAATCGCGGTCATTTGAGCTGCTTAGCACACAATGCGCGACGGTTTTTCGCTGGTTCAGCGATTTCAAGCGCGGCTGCACCTGCTTTAAATCAGTTGCGCAGTGGCAGAAACATCGGCAGCAGTGACCATAGAAAACGTTGATTTGATTGATTGTGGGGGTTTAACGCACCGCCGCAACGCAGGCGATGAGGCGCGCCGTAGTGGAGGGCTCAGGACTAAGTTTGACCACCTGGGGATCTTTAACGCGCGCCGAAACCTCGCACACACGGGCGTTTTTGCTTTTCGCCTCCATCAGAAAAGCAGCCGCCTCGGCCGGGAATCGAACCCGCGTCCTCGTGCTCGGCAGTATAACGCCCTAGCCACTGAGCCACCGCGGTGGGTCCATAGAAAACGTCGTCGCTGCTGCGGACAGCCTCGTAAGGTAGGACCCTTGCCTGAGTTGTGAGGGAGTTGGGGACGTACTTCGAGACCACCTTGACATGATAGACGTTTCTGGTCGCCGGCTGCTGCCGCCAAGACGGGCCGATAACTCAAAAGCGGACGACCATGGAATGGTGCGCACCAGTGTGGTGTACCATGTTCCAAAGTGGAGACTCTCGGCGCGCACGCACGGAACATCACTGGTGACGAAATATTAATACTACGCCATTGTCATCCGGAAACCAAGCGCCGATCACTTGTTGGAGTCTTGCAATCCAACTGTTAATTCAACTGTTAATCCAACCCTGTGCAATCCTCTGTTTTAATGTATACACATGTACGAGGGTTGTTTGGTAACACTGGTAAAATACAAGCTAACATCTTTTCCTCAGAACAATTCATTTTATTTCTGAACACAATATACGTTCACGGCTGTGCACTTGGCGTAGCCCTGTCAAATACCGTCAAGTAGGAATTGTGAAGGGCACCGAAACGCGCATTGAGTGCGGCGACGACATCTTTCCTGGACGTGACTTTATAAATTTCAACCAAAAAGAAATGCGATGGGGCGAAATCCAGTTATGGCGGGTGAAGAGCTGGGTCTGATGAGGTGTCGACACCGCAATGTCAGACAGTTTCGGGCCATTTTGCCTCTCTTCCTTCAAAACCTCAAAAGAAAGGAGGTGAAGAGCCAGTTAAATTCGTGCGATTTCGGCATTATCACGAGGTGGATTCGTGGGGCGGTGTTTTCTTTTGGTGAAAGAGTGCACTTTCTTGCGGGCCAGTCAGGGCAGTATTTTTTTTTTCAGCGTTTCTTTCAAACAGCCCAGTAACATTACATAATACTCGCCTGCTATTTTGTTGCCGTCCTGTAAGCAGCAGAGTTAGCCACTCGCTTTCCCCGCAAAACAATGACCGTCCCCTTTCCAGTTGAACAAAACTCTCCCTGCTTTCTCTGGAGCGCTTCCACTTAATTGGCGCTGTTTACTGCTTCTATACGCGGGGGTGCATCGGTGAAAATATGTTTCGTGCATGGTCACGAACTGAAGCACTGCATGGAAACGTCCTTTCCCGTGCGCTCGTAATTCACGGCCAACAATCCACGCACTCATCGCGCAGGCAATGCTTTCATTTGCAATGATTCATACACGATTTTTTGCACTCGTTTCATGGTTTTTTTTTTTTTCCACGACATCCGAAGTGGTACACTCAACTGGTCCTCCAGCGCATATGCTTCATCTGGACTAATGTCCGGCCACGTTTAAACTCATTCAATTAGAAATAACCAGCCTGCGGCGATGGTGCACAGTTCCCGTCAACTTCATAACTCGGCTTCGATCTGCGCAGTGATCCATTTCAAAAGAAAAAAAAAAGTTTTGTTTCTGCGTAAAACGCGCCTTTTTCTATTACCCCCGGAAAAATGACACCGCTTGAATCCAAATATTCGCCGAAACGCCTACTCCGCCCGGCGTATGCAATCGTGCTAAGCGGATGCGCGCACCGGTCAGAGCCCACGTGCAGCGCTCAGAGCGCGCCAGAGGCGTAAATAGTAGGTAACCAACCCCCCCCCCCCCCCCCCCCCCCCCTCACCGATAAAACAAAAAAAGCATCACACGGAAAATGAACAGGTACGGTCGTCCACAGTCTTAGCTGGAGCAACACCTAACCCACTAATCATCTTCTCCTGCTTTGGTGTTCGGTACTTTAGTAACAACTGCTGCATTTCTTACAAGTTTAAGGGGGCCCCTAAGTCCTCCCCATTCGTTTGAACAGTTTTTCGAAGGACGTTTTGAAATATTCCACACTAAAGCCAAATCTGATACTCCAGCTAAGCCTATGGACGACTGTACGAAAAGCTGCAAAACGGGCTCCTGACACACAACCGGAAGGACTCGACTTCGAAGGCAGTGCAATGCGCTTGGCTGAACTAGAACCGGCATGGTCGTCCCTAATGGCGCTTTCCAGTGGACACACAGGAGCAGAAAATTTACTCCCGGTGTCAACTTAAATCGTGCCAAAGTGCACAAGCACCGTACGCTGAGGAATCCCTTCTTGGCTACTCTCGTTGACCAAAAAAAAAAAAAAAAAACATCCTATACAAGCCGAAACACACTAACTCCACCGGTCACCCCACTATAGTACCATGCCGAAGGAGCAACGTCAAAAAACAACGGGAGGTCCTTCGAGACATTTGGCTGAAGTTCCTTTGCAAAAACTCTCTCTGACACGGCCGCAGCGGATGTGTCTTTGTTGCAGCCGACAAAATGAGCTGCAACATCAAACGTAATGCAACACATTTTGCAGGCACAAAATGGGTGTTTTTATGTGGTCTCACTTTCGAACTAGCTTTTAGGGCGACAGCTGCGGATAAGTGGCCACTACGGCAGAGTGCCATCCACCATATGAAGCGAAAGCTCCCTGTAAAGATCCCTTCACCCCACGCACGTATACTAAGCGAGAAAGCACACTGAAGGAGAACATGGTGGGGCTGAATGTAAGCAAACAAAAGTTTCGCGCGGATTCTTACTTGACCCCAAAACAAATAATTCCGCACATTTGCGCGATTAGTGACAACATTACGCTGACATAGGTACTGCTGGTTACGCTTCGAAGACCTCACGTCAATATTTCATTCCGATAGTACACGTTTTATTGTCAGCTATTTGCGTTATTTTGCAATGATATTGCAGTGATACTACATCGTTACTGTGATGTTCTTACGTTGTTACTTCGATTAAAACACGTAATTCCTGCGCCAGCCTTGCTTGTCTACGTCTGCGTTGGGCTTCTGTTTCACTGAACAATACTTCAGGGCTCTCCCGACGACGTCTTCGGGCCTTATTTCTTCCGTCTGCTGATGCACCTACATCCCCCCTCTCTCTCTTTTACAAGAGAACGACTTCGCTCATGCGTCTCCTCATCTGCGAACCTCTTTCACGGAGCCATCGCAACTAATTCCACGGCAATCACTCGCCATTACCCAACGCCTCTCTCGCGACGCGAGCACATTCACTGATTCTCTCAGCACAGACAGTCCGCGTTACCATTGCAACGGCGCTCCCATCGTTTACCCGGCGAAAATAGAGCCACGAAACTTGGAGCCGCTAAAGAGTTCCACAACAATATTTTAACGAAAGCTCGTCGGTGTTAGTAAAAGAACACTCCAACGAAGCACAATCAACAAAGACTGGCGGATAAAAAGAAGGTAAACGAAAGGAAAGTTCTTAAAGAGCCCAAAAGGCACGTTTCAGTGCTAAAACGATTAAAAATAAAACTGAGGCGATTGTGCGGCTGTGGGAGTGGGGACGCCCCATGTGCGATTTATCGGTATTGTTTTTTTTTTTCTTTTTTCCTTAGGGAAACCAGCAATGGCGTTACCGAAAAAAAAGTGTACTAAGTGGAAGCAAGGAGATTTTCTTTTTTTGCAAGCAGTGTGTTACGAACGAGGCGGACGTAAGTGGAAGATGTGCAGGTCGGTCGGTGTTCGCGGCCGCGTTGTGGTCTGGCCAAGCGGAGTCTTTTGAAAATTCCTTCCGATTGCGCGCACTCTCCGAGCGCATGAATCTAAATCATGGCGCCACACGAGGCGGCACAGCACTCCGAAGGGGGCAGCGAAAGAAAGCACCTCCCTGCTCACACACAGGAATGTAGTTCTTTCCGCACCTTCCGGCACAATGGGCACCCAACGGCCCAACTTGAATAACGCGCGCTCCTCCTCGCCACGGCACAATGGCGCGTCCAGGGCGCTCGTGAGAAGCGAGAACCCCGCACGCATTTTCGAAATGCTCCGACCAGCAGCCCACGCGCGCAGCGTTGCACAGCTGGGAACTAGTCTTCGGCAAAGACCGCAGTGCCTCGTTTAAAAAAAAAAAACTCAGTTCAGCTGGAGGTGTATTGAGGCAACGCACGGATACAGATTAATTCTCACCCCCCGGGAATCATTACGTGTCTCCAAGTGTCAAGCGCGACAGCGATTTCGTTTTCCGCCTTCATGCGTGGGCGAGGCACCCCGGGAGAAGCGGCAGCCCCGAGTGTCTTTCAAGGCGGCAGCGGCCGGGCCAACAAAGATGTTGGACATTCCGTCGAGCTGCAAGCAGGCGGTGGACGTCTCTCAGCGGCCTCTCACAAAGCAGATACGCGAGGAGGGCCGGCGACGGATTGACGGCGCTGCTCCGACGTGGGGGTTGCATAGCGGCGGCGTCGTTAGCGCCCCACGCATGCGAAACCGAAGGCGGGGTCACAATGAAGGCCGGCGACAGCGTTGGAGCAACGCATGCCGACAACGTGTGCGAGAGCAGCGGGCTTCTGGTGCAGCCGCCGTCATGCGCCCGACCACCGAGCCAAGAGCGTTCTGAACAGAGAAGCATTGGAAATGCAAAAACTGAAATTATTAGCGAAGCTGGCCATTTCGCAAACGAAAATAAAAAAGTCTATGCGCCAGCGTTGAAAGTGAAGTCACATGCCCAAACCGCCGACGGAGCGGATGAGAAAGAAGCTATAGTTTCGGGAACCCTAATAATTTATGTCATGACTGTAGGCGCAGTAAGTACAATGCACATGAATTAATGACAGCAATAAACAATTCCGCGATTTCAAAAGCGTGTCGTCAACCGCGAAAGATAAGTTTCTGGTATTTGTCCTGCTGCCGTGCGGTTTATTTAACACGCTTTCAGCACCCTCCTATCGACAGCCCCCTTTGCGAACCTACATGTCGCGGGACCCGACTCTGATGTGCACTCATAGCTGTTGACCCATTTCCCAGGTAATGCTACGTCGGATTCGGCAATAGGCATGCGCAGGACGAGGTCAGACCATTTGTCTTTGCAGAGTACAGACGCGCGGTTGCTTCGGTGAACCGCGAGACCCCCCCCACAGTTGCACAAAACGTCGATTAGCATCATCGTCGGCTACCGTTGACCCAATGCTCAAGTTTTCGACGTGGGCCCACATCGGGCTACTTTCACAGGCACAAAAACCGGACCATATAAAACAAAACAAAACAAAAGCGCAAGGAACCCCACATCAAGTCGAAAGTACACCACGACTACTCGTTTAGCTCTAGAACACATCGCTACTCGAAAAACGTATATCGCGAAAACCTTTGCTGCCGCTACGAAGACTCGCAACAAAAAAAGAAGAAAAAAAAGAACGACGAACGTTGCCAAGACTTACACGGTGCTTTAATGCGTGTCGACGCTAGAAACGCGGGGCTAAGCTCCACGCAGCATTTACAAACCACCCTCGAATAAACAATTAAGACAATGGCGTCAGCGATGTAGCGAGGTGATTACGCACTTATTCAGTAATTTTACAACGTTCTTGGCAAGCTGAAAATTACCGCGACGGCATAAGTAGACACCTCCCTCCCGGTTACAATGGGAACACACTTTTTTTTCTCTGCCATGGAGCGCGCGCAAGAGCAAGCTTGTCCGCCGTGGAGTGTACCAATGAGTTAATCGCTGAAGACGATCACGAACAGAAGGCCGCTGCAGAAAACACGGCGAGTCGCACGAAAGGACGCTGGCGACACAGCCTCTGCGCTGCGTGCTGAGAAACGTTGTTCGCACAAGTACTACAAGCGACGCCCGCAATATATATGTAGTGGTTATCGCACCAGACCGGTATTCTGGAGGTCGTGGGTTCAGATCCCACCTGGCGGGCATTTTTTCTCCACTTTCTTTCTTTCTTTCCAAATTCTTTATCTCTTTCAATGACCTACCACATCCTCCCCTTTGCTTTCAGAGGTTTTCTTGACTGCCAACTCTTATTTCTGTCTTATATATATATATATATATATATATATATATATATATATATATATATACATATATATATATATAGTATAAGTAAAGAGTCGGATACACAGCAAGAACAATAACAAAGAATGTTTACTTACGTAGCGGCCACGGGACTTGCCTTGCTTTCATCAGAGTACAGTTACATGATTTTGCTGTCAGAGACATTTGGAACACATTTCTTATACAGATTTGCAGAAAACTATGAGAAGGATCGGAAGATATTTCGAAAACGGAGAGGATGCATGCAGTCGGGCTAAGCCTGTGCTACAACAACAACAAAAAAAGAGAGAGAAAGAAGAGAGGGAGACAGAGAGGAAGAGGTCGTATTTACAAGGCCGCGGTCAAGGTTGCTCCAGGACGGGGCAACGTACCTGGCATGGGTTGCAAGTGCGGAAGACTAGACAATCGCGGTTTCAAAAGGAAGGGAAAAGTATACAATAAGGTATTCAGTGGTTGGGGAGACTGGTTCGGAGAGATCCATACAGGCATGAACGAAGAATGTGTTTTGGGTGTGCCCCCCGCGGACGGACAGAATAGACACAGTACACAAAAGAGCATTGCACAAGAGCTAGCAACTGAACAGGAAATAGGTAGGGTCCATATATAACAAAGGGTTAAACATTTCTAAGTGGTGGAGGGAACGCGGCCTCCTTCCCAAGGGCAAATCGCATTCTTAAGTCGCATTAGGCTAATAAAGCTGCTGTATTTGGGGAGTTTCTGCGAATTCTGATGGGAAACTCAAGGGTAGGGTTAATGAAGAATATGATAAAAATTATGAAGTCGCTAATTTTAATCGAGGGATAAGCACGTTAGTTTTCCGTAACTTTCATTAATACCAAGCGTCGCTGACCCAAACTTATAAATGAGATAAGATTCCCGAACCTCGCGGTCGTGGTGGGTTTTGAAAGCGGATTCTAAAATTGTTGCTTTAAGATGTTCAAATGCATGACCGGGACCGTTCACATGTCTTGACAGGGGCAAATAAGGGCAATTTTTTGCATGAGAGCGGTGATTATTGAATCGTATTCTGAAGGGCGTTTCAGTTTGGCCGATATATTGCTGCCTACAAACAGTGCACTCTAGAAGGTTTACGACATTAGCAGAGCCACAGTTGAAGTTATTCTTTATATTTACGTAGTAGTCTGAAGCCGTGCTGGTTGCACGCTGTGTGGTGGTCATGTGTGGGCACACTTTACATCGAGGTTTATTACAGGGCATGCAACCAGTAGTTTCCGGTCGGCTGATACGAGAGTTAGTAAGAAAGTCGCCTAAATTCTTATTACGCCGGTAGACAACGCGTGGTGGTTCGGGGAATATGCTTTTTAAGCGTTCACTTTGAATTAGAATATTGTGATGTTTTCTTAGTACGGTTGACACTCTTGGAGCAGAGGCTGAGTGGGTTAGAACTAAGTTTGTTTGCGGGTTAACGTTCGGGGCTTTTTTCTTAAAGATTTCGTTACAGTCTAATTGGTTGGCTCGCACAACAGCGTCGTCGATAACTTGTTCCGGGTATTTCTTATTCAGGAGGGCGGTCTTGAGTTCTCGACAGTTTGAGTCAAAGTCGGCTTGGTTCGTGCAAATTCTCCTAAAACGATAGGCTTGGCTGTACGGTATTGCTATCTTACAGTGTCTGACATGGCTACTTTGGAAGTGCAAATACTGCCGCACGTCTGTCGGTTTTCTATAGAGTTTAGCTTGAAGCTGACCTTGGGAAGTAGTAACGGTGACGTCCAGAAAGTTTACACTGTTCCGAATAGGAATGAGCAAGCGAAATAGTAGGATGGGCTAGGTTAAATGCCTCAAAAAGGTGAGGAGCTCCGCGTCACCATGCTGCCAGATCATGAATATGTCGTCAATATACCTTTTATAGTACAGTGGCTTTAAGTTTTGAGTGTCAAGAAAGTTTGATTCCAGGTGAGCCATAAAGATATTGGCGTAGTTCGGTTCGATTCAAGTTCCCATTGACGTTCCGCTGTCTTGCACGTAATGAACTCCGTCAAACTCAAAATTGTTAAGTTCATATATATATATATATATATATATATATATATATATATATATATATATATATATATATATATATATATATATATATACACATGTGTGTGTGTGTTGTGTGTGTGCGCGTGCGTGCGTGTGTGCGTGTGTTACCTTCCTCTCTAGCCGGACTTCGTTACTGTTACAAGATAATTTAAGCATTAACAGAAGTAAACTGACCGAAACACCATGTTTTCGCTGTGTTGTCAACGGCACTCGCTGGCCCCTACACAGGCCTTTCCTTACTCGTTGCCGTTTACGAAAAGTTCACGTCTCGTTTGCACAACCAAAGAGTGACCACGTGGTGCCGATTGCTTTGCACCCCCTTCGTATTAGGGCGATGACGTGTCATCTCACCACAGAAAGCAATGCGTCTACATGACAGGCCTCTCGTATTTATCATTCTGGACTGCTCGGAAGTTACCGCTCCAGAGGAGCTCCGTATTTTACCTGTCCATGGAATTTCTATTGCCAGAGCAGTTTCGGGATTGCTCATGAACTGCCCAGAACAGGCACAGAGAGATCAAATACTACCATTCTAATTTTAGCTGAAGAAGGAAGCTAAATTTTGTTCGTTCTACACTACATTCTCATCTCGGCTTTTCCTCCCCCAACATTCCCATCTTCTTTAAGTCACTTCTATATAAAGCTTTGTAGTTCACTTTCTGCGTACTACCTTTAGACCCTGGGGCTTCGGGAAGAAGGGAATTTCACTCGCATAGATTGGGATGAGTGCACACCACAACAAAACGAGTCGTTTCCGTCACCTTTCTAGAGAAAACACACGCCCACGATCACGTCAGCTATACCCCTGCGAAGATCCTTGAACAACCTGCTCTATCTATCAAAAAGCAAAGCACTGCCCTTGGAGTTATTGTAGGTCTTTGCCTTTCGGACATCTCATTTCTTTGCCCCGCAAATCTCTCATGCGCCACGGGCCATGAGATGGCCACAGATTTAGACCACCTGGGCATACCTCCAATGTGTGGTCGTTCTTATTTCCGCCTCCATTAGAGAAATATCCGTGCTCAGCAGCGCCAGCCAGGCACCTTACCCACAGAATCGCCAAGGTGTCCACTATTCGGCCCTTTACCCCCTCGGCAGTCTCGCAGAAATGTGCTCAGTTAGGCTGCCTGGATGCGGCTCCCCAGCTAAGGGAATACAACAAACGATAAGCGAAGTAACGAGCGTGATTTTCCACACGAGGGTCGGAGGTTAGGTGCTAAAGGACAGCAAAGCTTTCAAAGTATTTGACTGCGGAAAGAGCATTCTAGCTGCAACGCTCCCAACGTGAAAGCAAGGCTTTGGAAACAAGAAAAAAATGTGTTTTAATTTCAATACGTCCAGCAGGACGACTGACATCCTTTTATACTGTTTTCACGTACCGCAGCTCTGGTGAATAAATATTTTACCTAAGAAGTCAGTTACATGAACAGCTAGCAACGACCAAAAAATTCTCTGAGGAGGAGGGGGCGCTCGCAGGTCGTTGCATCACTGAGAAGTATAAAGGGGAAAAAATGAGAGCTAAGGGGAGGACGAGGCGGAAACGACAGGCTTCGCCGGCGAGCTGGTCCCCGCAACTGGAGCGTCACCGAAGGTCGTGCACTCTTGAGAGCGCGCTCCTATAGTGCCGCCTATACAATCGCTGAGCCCTTCGTTGGCGCATCTGACGACCGGGGAACGACTTTCCCGGAAACCGAAGCAGGCACAAAGCCGCCTTCGCCGCTCACGGACGGCCATTGGCGCTACGAAACGGTATATACTAGTCGTGCGGCCGACCCTCCCCTTCTCCTCCCAGCCGTCCATTTTGCAGGCCTGTCGGAAGTGTCCTTGCGGCCGATTGTGGGGAGCGTCGTTGGCCGCCAACGATGCGGGGTCGGAGCAGAGAGGGAGAGAGGGCGCGCGTCGGGCAGAAATCGAGCACGCGGGCGAACACTTTCACGCCGCGAACAGACGGATAAACGCGAGCTGGACAAGAGCAGCGGGTTCGTGATCGGGGTCCGTAACGAGCGCGCGTGCGCCTGGATGACCCTTGCGGGAGTGCACGTCCCGAGCGACCGCCACAGGTGGCGACCCGGCGGCTTTGTTTCGACCGGAATTAAGCCGGCGGCGCGCGTCACCGACGCCGACCGAGCCACGCGCCACCGATCTGCGCTGACCTTCGCGCCGGAAGCCCGGAAGCATTCGGCCGGCGAAACCGCTCCCGCTGCTCGCCCATCCCCGCCTGGCTTCGTTGTCCGCCACTACCGTAGAAGCGGAGAAATGGGCGACACGAGGGCGGCCACACGGCAGAGTGGCTAGACGCCGACATCGCACCTGTCTACGCACTGTCGCGTGCGCCCTATTTAGATAGTACAAACAACGATCAGTTCCAGCCTGATGTAATAGAGGCTATGAACCCAAGCAAACTTGGCACGACAACGGGTTAGTTTTCAGAGATTGTGAGCCACGAGCGCTATCCTTAGTCCGCTTTTGGGTCGCGAGTGTGCAGGTGTGTTTGTGTGTGTTTGATGTGTTCGCTTTTCAAATAAAGCTTCAGTTGGAAGCCAACACTCGTTCTGTGCATCTGCTCCTTCCGTGTACGCCCAAAGTGCTCTGTCCTTGCCAGCATATTAACTGAAGTACTTATTTCGTGCACGAAGCAAGCCAAAATTTCGCGCTGTGGATCCCGCCGGAAGATCAACTCTGGGCCGTCCAGCTAGCTGAGGACATTGCCAGAGACCATGGGCTCACGGCCGACGACTAAGCATCACAGTTGGCAAACTCTCTCTCTCGTGGACCCTGACTGAACGCATGTACAGCGCAAGAACTTTCGATCAAAAAAAAAGTCAGGATTTCAATTTCTGCATACACTTTGTCATCCGTCAAACGCTTTCACAAAGTTTTACTGCAAATGAAATTACAGAAAGGCTCCGTTATTGGGGAAACATTCTGCTAAACAATATCGCTGTCTGCTAAACCACGCTTTGAACTGATTCTTCTCGGCGCAAAATTCTCATTGAGAGCGTCGCGGATAACTGGCCGAAAGGTTTTTCTAAAGGGAGATGATAGAGAGTGAAAAGGGGTGGTAACCGGGAGATAAAGATAACAAAGAGACAGAGATAACAGAGAGAGAGAGAGAGAGAGAGAGAGAGAGAGAGAGAGAGAGAGAGAGAGAGAGAGAGAGAGAGAGAGAGAGAGAGAGAGAAACAGAGGGGGTTTACATGCGGAGGCCATCATGAAATTTAGTTACGGGTCATTGAATGCATGACGGACGCATATAGCAGAGCCTATGGTAACTCGACCCGCGGGGGAAGAGAGGGCTGGCCCGGATCAGCAGGTGGGGACGCGAAACCACGCAGTTGGGAGACAGAGGCGCGTCGGGCCGCATACGCGCCCACCCCTGCGAAGGGGCGCTCCACACGACGTTTGCGAACCGCCCGTACACAAGATTCGTGCGCGTAGAGAACAGCGGCGACGCGCCAGGTCTCGGGGCAATGCGCGTTTTGCATTCCGAGCGACTGACACGTAGACCTGCGGGTATAGCTACCAGGTGAGCTTCTTCGCGAACCTTCAAGTGGCCGGGGGTACCTTTCGATCGATTATGATGTTTAACGCGCCGACGCTACACAGGCGATGGGGCGCGCCGCAGTGGAGGGCTCCGGATTAATTTTGGCCACCTAGGGATCTTCATCGTGCGCCGAAATCTCGAACACACGGGTGAGAGAGAGAGAGAGAGAGAATACATTCATTGAGCGTCTAAAGTGGGTCTTCTGGCCCGTCGGGAGTGGTTCCTTGTTCACTGGAGCCCATATGACGTCATGGCCGCCATGCGCCCGGTCAACAGCGCAAGCTGCGTCGCAAGTTAGGAGCTGCACATCAAAATCTCCCATTGCTCTCTAAAAGAGGGGGTGAGGGATGGTGAAGGAGTGGATTTTTCGAACTGAAGTCGCACTCCCCAATTATGTGGCGGAGTGATCCTGGTTTTTTTACAAAATTTGCATTCAGCAGTGTATTCCTCCGGGAACATGAGATGTGCCCGACGCCTCCCCGTGCAGAGGCAAGCCATACGCAAAGATAGTGGTATCGACCAAGAACGGCCTCCTTGTAAGCGCAACAGTCAAGACCACGGACATCACTGAAGCAAAGGAGATGGCGATTGCTTTGGCCCTCACACAGACGCCTGCGCACTCGCACCACAGGCTGCGGAAAAAGACGTGGAGTACTGCCCGCTCCTCACTTTCAGGGAAGACACTTAGCACTATCGGCTTGGAAGACAGGCGCTTTCTCCACCTCAGCCTAGCCTCTCTAAAGAGCAACAGACAGTCTTTCGCCCTATTCAATCCGTATCGTTCCCCCACCCAACACACAGGTGTTTTCGCTTTTCGCCTCCATCAGAAAAGCGGCCGCCGCGGCCCGGGAATCGAACTGAGCAGCGCGACGCCTCGGCCACTGAGCCACCGCGCCTGGCCGGGGCCGGACACCTTTCAAGCAGAAGTTTATTTCCACTGAAGATGACCTCAGAGAACAGTGGCGTTTGAAGAATCTCAAGCCCATAATGAATAGCTTAGGATTGTATTAAGTTAGGCGATGATAAAAATTCACTAACACAAATGGTCTCGATACTTTTTTTTTCAATTTTTTTTCCCTTGCAGCTTTCTACAAGACAACAGCTGATGTCTCTTTCACGTGAACAACAAGGCCATATTAAGCGCAGTGTGTCCACACAGTTGCATTGCAATTAACGGTGAACCGACCTACGTTCAAACAATAGATAAATACCTAACTGAATATAAAATAAATAAAATTACTTCCAACATTCAGGCGTTGGAGGTCCCTCGAAGCGAAAAAGCGGTCAGAGGCCACATGTAGGCTTCCTGACGGCCAGAGGACACACAAGCTGCATTTCAGCTTGGCAAAGTGCCTCGAAACGTATCTGAGGAAGGAAGCTCCCCGCTGGAACAACGTGCTCAAGACCGCATTGCCACAAAGAGTGCAACTCGGCTACAACCGAAACAAAGTTGATTTGATCGAACTTAAGCTCAAAGAAAAAACTGGCTGCGTATCTGCTGCTTTCGTTGCAAAAGTAGACGCCTCCTTTCGCTTTCCCGCTCACCTCTCATGCTGTCCATCTCCCGTCGCGCTCCTCCCAAGGTAAACACGCTAGAGGTTTGCTCACGTCAATTTAAATTTACCGCGTTCCACTGCCCCAGGCCAGGTGTCTCGGTGCCAGCGCTGCCGTGCGGCGGAGACGCGCGTGAATCAAGGCGCCCTGCTTCACCATTTATAGAACCACGCTTCCCTTCTCCACGTGAGTTCCAAGCGGAACGTGAGACCTAACTAGTGGAACATTTCGTAGCTGTTGCCATTTCTTGAAATGCCGCCAGAAGCTGCTATAGTGGTGCGGGCGACAGCAGGCGACGGAGTGAAATTTTTTTTTCTGTGGTGGATGTATTTCATTTGCTAACGCACAAATCAAGCATCCATAATTTTTTTATAAAGGAACACTGCAAGTATCACTTATGTATTGATTTTCTGCCTCATATTTGCGTAACGTTTTGTTCTTGTTCAATAATGTTGACAAGAACGAACATTTCCACTGTACTTAGACGTTTAGATTTGGTTGTGGGTATACAGTCATGTCTCGTTAATATGGACCCCGTTATTATGGATACCCCGCGATATGGACGAATCTTTCGGCGACCGGTCTCTCGCCATGCACTTTTGCCCCGTTAATATAGAAAGCCGCAGTCCGGACTATGGACAGCTATTTTGGGGACAAAACAAACAAATACAGGCATTTTTGTCTCGTTATTGTGGACACTGGTCCACAAAGCGAAACATAAAAAAGATGACTGGTGTCCCCCGATGCCCCAGTGCGTACCAGGAATTTACTTTTTGCGGAAGCATACAAAGCCGAAGCATGCATTTATCTCGAAACGCTCTCCCGTCCAGTGCCATCGAATTAGGTCGAGAACATTCGTGGCCAGCGAACAACACTCCAGGCTAGTAACGACAGGATGACAACCTTTCCATATATCAAACAAGATTGCCCAGGGCCGAATATGCCGGAAAGAGCAAGTCCTGAGGCCCAGGACAAGATAACAGGACAATGATAGTTCGTCCCAATATTCGCTGCGCATAAAACGCAAGCCTTCTCTGGTCAGTTCGACCGTGGCAATGGCTGTGCTAAGTGTAAGTGGAGAAAGTTTTCGGCTTAGTCGAAAAAGATAAATACGTGCCAATTCAACGGTGAGACGCCTTCAGCATGTTTCCTTAATGTTTCCTTTAATTATTCCTTAATGTTTGTGTTTTCGACCTTGATTCGTTATTATGGACAACTCACATTGTGGACGATTTTTCTTGGAAACGGAGACGTCCATATTAATGAGACATGAATGTATAAACGTATTGTTCAACTTCTGTTTCACTTTGACCGGGTGGCTGAATCGAGTTACAGGCAGACAGACCAAAGTTTTTGCGTTTAAGTAGCCCAAGAAAGACTATCGCCTTTAAAACTGGCAAAAAATAAAATCACGCCGCGCAGAATCCGCAAAATCAGTCGACATGTGCAGCTTCCGTCGGAGAACCGAATGTCGCAGCGCCTCGCCGGGTATTAAATAAACGCAGAAGCGATGGTTTCCAGAACAGCCTATCGTTATTGGTTACGGACAGAGATATTGTTCACGCCCTCTTTCCCCCCTCCCCCTCAAAAAAGCCGCCCGCATCTTCCCACGGGGGGAACTCGAGTAAATGCGTCGCATCTACTCCAGTCAAGCAAAGCGTCACGTCAAGCGAAAGCCAAGCAAAGACGCCCTTGACTGAATTCCGAACGCGCGCTCCGCCGCTTATATACGTTGAGGGGACTGCGTAAGCCGGTCCCAGTCGACGACGTTGGCGTACTTGTAAAGCGGCGTGGACTCTAGGTGTTTGAGCCAAGCGCGGATGTTGCTTCGCCGGAGAACGGCACACCGGTCACGCGCAGCGCGCCCGAAGGAGAGGAAACCGCGGAAGAGAGAGTACTGCACATGCGCCGCCCCAGCGCGTCTGCCGCGGCTATGACGCAACACAATCCAACACAATCCACTTCAATCCAATCCAATCCAATCCAATGCCCCTCGCGAGAGAGTGTTCGCTATCGCCTCGACTCGACGCGCATGTGCAGTGAGCTTGCGGACTACGATACGGACGTCAACGCGGGTGACATCGTCAGTTACTGAAATGCTCTGCATTTAAAAGAAAAGCGATAGCGGCAGCGATTACGAAACGCACAACTGGGCCTCCTTTGATGCGCACAGTTGCCAGTGGTGGGTAGACTCATGGAGGCAAGTATACTACACGGCTCATCAGGGGGCGTCCACGATGACAACATAACATTGGCTTGCTTGGCGCGTGCACATCGCGCTTCATCTTTTTATCTTCATGCGCTCTTCGTGTGCGTCCGTCCGATGACTTGGCGCTAAGAAACGGCCGCGGAATGCCACCCAAATTCTGAAGTTGGGCCCGACGTGCCCACCGAATCTTTCATCAGTGGCGACCCAGAGAAGAGCGAGCCCTCAAAAGTAATTAATGGGGCGCCTCAAGCCCTAATAACACTCGTTCGTCGAAGAGGTCCATTCACGGTAATTCGGGTAACTTACGAGCAAGCGGCGGCAACGACGACTACGGAAGAAGAATGCAAGAGGGTTTGAAGAAGAAAAAAAAAAACGGCAAGCGGCTTGTCGCCGATCCAAAACAGTTTTATCACTCCGTGTGCTCCGTCTGTTCCGTTCGTACCGTGTTGACCGGGACCCGACCAAGCACTCGAGGTCCGACTGAGTGCCACAAAAGCGCGAAAATCAAGCAACTTGTACAGCTCAAAGAAAGAAAGAAAGAAAGAAAGAAAGAAAGAAAGAAAGAAAGAAAGCAATACGAAAAACTGAAAGACGCTGAAAGGGACATCACCCTTCTTGCGACGAAAAAAACGACCGCACCTCAAACCTCACGGAGCACGCGGCCTGGCCGAATGTTTTGCGCGTCACGAGTCTTACGAGGCGAAAGAGCGGATATTATGGTGTTATGCAGCAGCTACATCAGCATATACTGCTCGGTCGAGCCCAATGCGCGCGGCAGCGAGCACTCCTTGTTGCTGCTGAGACGACTGCCGCAGTTTCCACAAGATGAAAGAGTGCTTGTTTCGGCTTATCTTCAAGGAGAGCGTTTGTCGTCTCAACGTATCAACGTAAACTCTCTACGGAAAGTGGCAGCTGACTTGGGGGGAAAAAGCATGCTGCGGCACCGTTCTTCGCATGCTGAAACGAAGCAGGGAGAACAGATTTCGACAAAACTACAATGAGCCTGTGGCGAGAGTTCGCCTGAATTCAGGTCGTCGAACAGAGCGCGCTGTTACCTCGCCAATTACAGCCGGCGCCCACAACTGGCGCAGTTGGTTGGCCTTCGCGTACGCACGTGATTTCGTTCCAGGAGTGGCGTACGGCCACTGAGGCTCCAATTACTGCGTCAGCGCGATACCATCGTCTTCAACAAGCGGGAGGAAAAAACGGCCTTTCTAGTCTGGTGCCCGCAATCTTCAGCGTGAAAATTTTAGCAAGCGATACGACCATGGCTGCAGCTGGCCGTTAATGCAACAACTGCCGCCCAGGTGTGCCACCAGTGCTCAGTTTTGTCGACAAGCGCGACACATACACCAGGGAACAATTCCGTTCATAACCAAAAGCAACTGCCCATTGAAGTGCGTGCACCTCTGAGACGCTGCGTTGTTGAGCGCAGCACCTCGTCAAGGGCGCACGAATAGCACGCAGAAGCGCCTGCAGAAGGAGAGCGGCATCAGCGCCCGGGCTCGGGAGGCCACCGGGCGGCGACCTCGCCGCTTGACCCCCGGCGGGGTCAGGAGGCCCGTCGAACCCAGCGAGGGGGCCGACCCAGCTGGCCACAAAGCGCGCTCCCCGCGGCCCAAATTCGTGCCGCGACCGCTCGTGCGCCCACTCTGGCGACCAGAGAGGCAAATCAGGGACTCATCGCGGATACGCACGACCGACGGTAGCGGGCACATCGATTCTCGCACACCGCCGCTCCTCAATTCAGCTAGCCGATCCTCGCTGTCGCCGCAAGCCTGAAGGCCGCATGCTGCACAACGCCCTTTCCGAACGCGCCACAACTGCTCCCACGTGCGCGTTCAGGTAACACCAGCCGGCGAAATCGACTTCTCTGCATGCCACCGAAGGCTTGGGAGTGTCGCACTCGCCGGCCGACTTTCCGTCTCGCGTGAAATGTCCACGGGCTTTTCTACTACGATAAGCAACGCCACAGACGCGGTATAAATCAAGGACACAGGTCTAGTGAAGCCCCATAGGGAGCGCGTATATCTACCGCACTATGTCCAAAAAAGCCCCTTGCACTATTAATTGCAGCTTACTGATTTCTGCGGTCGAATTGACAACCGGCCACTTGTAGCCGGCTGTCAATACCTATACCAGAACTATACCTACTGATAGCAGTAGGTATAGTTGTGCAGACACACACACACACACACACACACACACACACACACACACACACACACACACACACACACACACACACACACACACCACGCAATGGAAAAAGAGAGAGAGAGAGAGAGAGAGAGAGAGAGAGAGAGAGAGAGAGAGAGAGAGAGAGAGAGAGAGAGAGAGGGGGGGGGGGAGGGGAAAGACGCCAGAACCCTTGAAAAGCTATCCCCTCAGCGTACAAAAGCAAAAGTTTAATGCGTACACCTTGAGATGCCGTGGCCGTGTTTCTTTCCCTCCCTCCTGCACTTAAAA